>NW_022436942.1:54109103-54177319 GCF_009761245.1 Sapajus apella
CAGGATTTTGTTACCACACTGGAGTGCAGTGGCATGATCATGGCTCACTGCAGCCTTGACCCCTCAGGCTCAAGCAATCCTCCCACCTAGCTGCCAGTGTAACTAGAACCACAGGCATGTGACATGACTTCTGGTTGATTGATTTTTTGTAGAGATGTTTGTGTTGCAGGAGGGGTTTTGAGGGGGGTGGGAATCCCCTACATTACCCAGGCTGGTTTCAAACTCCTGACCTCAAGCAATCCTTGTGCCTCAGCCTCCCAAAATGCTGGGGTTACAAGCAAGAGCCACCATACCTGTCCCCAACCTGTCATTATCTAAGGAGTTCAGTTATGTAGTAAAGTTATCTACTTATATATTATCAGTGTTTAGTATTTTTTTTTTTTTCATTTCTAAGACTGTTCTAACGGAACCTCCTGTAGACAGCCAGAGTATGGAAATTCTAAAATGACATTTTAAATATTATGACAGAACAGTGGGATAGATATTTTGCTAAGCCAAGGTACTTTCTTTCCAAGGATAAGCTATGGGAGGTGATAAGAGCAGAACACACACACACACACACACACACACACACACACACATATATAATTAGAACACATTTATCTAGTTATAACAATTTGTCTGTCTAGTTATTTGCAATCTTTTCAGGATTTTAAAAATTTCTATCTCATTTGTAGAGTTTGGAAAATAGTATCTGTCCTATCTTCCTCACAAGAATTTTTTAAGGATCAAATGAGGTTTTGCCCATGGAAACTGCCTAAACTGCAAGGAGAAAAGTCAGTGTATTTATAATTATTATCTCTCTTAGAGTTACTATTACCCTGTAAAGCCCATTGAAGTCGAGAACAGACTTTTATTCATATTTACAACCTCTATAGCAATTAATACAGAACCTCACTCAGAATAGATAAGTAGTATTCCCTTAAATCAAGTTTTCTTCTTCACTAAAGTAATAGTCAATTCAAGGACACATGCTATAAAGGTTAGAATTCTGTTACTCTGAGAAACACGGCAATAATATTTTCGTTTCTCTGTCTTATATTAGGGAGAAAAAGGATCTGGAAAGGCAGAAGGAGAAAGAGAGAGAAAATGAATGGCACTAGAGGTGGAAATTTCAACTCTTAAAGTTTTAGTAAACCATGCCAAAAAGATACTAGTAATTTCTTCATGAGGGAGAGATTATTGGAGTATCCAAGTTTTACTTTTATACTTTATACATGTTTTTAAACCCATTTTTTTTAAGTAGTAGAATGAGGAAAGTGTAGGTGGATAACTATAGATGTTTGCATGATTATTTACATCTTGCCAAACCATTTGGAAATTGAACTCCTGCAGTGTGTCTCCTGGGTTGTAAAAGGCAAGAAAGTTACATAGCAGGCAGCCATCAATGGAGTGTGATATTGCTTCATTTAAAGGAAACCACAAACTGTCTATTCAGGATGTATACATATAATAAAAAGAGCTAACAATTCTTCATGTGTAAGAGCTAGGATGATCAACCTGCTTTTCTCTGAAATCTTAAGATTCCTTCTTTTTAGGCCAAGGTACCTCGTGGTAGCGATCATTGATTTAGTCATCAGTAAATAGTGTCTGTAAGCCTCCCTTTTCTTAGTTAACCAGTGATTGACTCCTAGAAAAGCCATTTTTTTTCTGCCACCCAGCAGTGCCATGACATGATCTCAGCTCACTGCAGCCTTGACCTCCCAGGCTCCAGCAATCCTCCCATCTGTGCCCCCCAAGTAGCTGGGACTACATGTACATGCCACTACACCCAGCTAATTTTTGTATTTTTTTTGTAGTGATGGGGTTTCACCATGTTGGCCAGGCTGGTCTCAAACTCCTGACCTCAGGCGATTCACCTGCCTTGGCCTCCCAAAGTACTGGGATTACAAGCATGAGCCACTGTGTCTGGTCATTGGATGTTTTAAAATGTCCTAAATATGTGGCTCCTAATCGTTAGAAAAATAATGAAGGATAAACCAAGCATTGTAGGGAAATAAAAAGCTTTAAAAAGTGACATGTAATGGGATCTTTGTCACAAGTATAAAGTTTTATTTTTGTCTATTTGGATGAAAACCCCAAAATGCCACAGGGGAATGATCACAGAAGGAAATTTATATAAATTCACCATTAAGCACCTATGAAATAATCTCTTCTTAAAAATCAGTGGTAGTATTAAAGGATGACTTAAACATTTATTTGCTTATGCCCATAGCATCGTATTAAATTTAAGACAAAAATGTGGTCTTAAGATTATCATTAGTCACTAAACTGTGCAAGACAATTATAATTCTGACTAGCCTCATAGGGAATAATTTTCCCCCTATTGTTTTTTTAAATATCAGCCTTCATGTAATTAAGATTAGACTTATTTCTACAAGAGAAGCTACACAGTAGGCCTCTGTTGTGTTGGTGTGCTGAGGATGCCAGGAGAGGCCAAATGTCCTTGGCCCAGTTTGGGGGATCAAAAATGCCCATATTACTAAACTACGTAAGGTCCCAGGGTAAAATGAAACCTGGGAGGAGATAATTTGGCAAGCTCTTATTAGTCCTAATACCTTAGGACAAATGAATGAGTTAGGTAAGTTTATCCTGTCCTGAAGAAAGGTAGAAGCAGGTGGTTAAATTTTGATTGGGAGGGAAAGGAAAGGGTGAGAAAGGTGTATGGGTGGTATTCTGCCTGTGGGAGGCCAGATCAGGAGTGGGGCACTCACTGTGTCTTTGGGAAGATAGAGGGATCTGAATGAGGTACAAAACTTTTAATGTGAGACTACCTATGATCAATAAGTTAAACATTTTATTTTTATTTTTTGAGACAGTCTTGCTCTGTTACCTAGGCTGGGGTGCAATGGCATGATCTCGGCTCACTGCAACCTCTGCCTCCTGGTTTCAAGTGATTCTTCTGCCTCAGCTTCCCAAGTAGCTGGGACTACAGGTGCACTCCACCTTCCCTGGCTAACTTTTGTATTTTTAGTAGAGATGAGGTTTTGCCACGTTGACCAGGCTGCTCTTGAACTCCTGGCCTCAAGTGATCCACCCACCTCAAAGTTAAACATTTTAAATATCTACTGAAAACCTAACAACTTAACAGTTCTCTGGGAAGAATGACTCTGTGATCAATTCTGTGCTTAGGGAAAAGAGCAGCCTCCTTTGAAAGTTACCTGAGGTGGAATTGTATGCATTTACACATGTCAAAATATATGTTCTCTCACAGGGTCAACCCTAGGAAAACCTATACAAATCTATGGATTGCCTTATTCTCCAGACTTTTTTTAAACCTCTTCTCTTTGGCAAAACCAACCATATGAATTTTTGTTCTGTGCCAAGCAGAAGATTGATTTTACTTTTTTAGAGACAGGGTCTTACTCTGTCACCCAGGCTAGAGTGCTGTGGCCCTATCATAGCTCACTGCAGCCTTGAACTCCCAGGTTTAAGTGATCCCCCCTCCTCAGCCTCCTGAATATCTGGGACTGCAGGCATATGCCACCACCCTCGGCTATAGGCAGGTGATTTAAATGAGTGAATCAGTCTGGGTGTGAGTACGTACACATTGTGTAAGTAGTAAGGCCCTGAAAAAACTCATGTAAATGAATTTGTTGATATCAAACGTAATACTTTTTACATATTTGCTCACATTTTTTTTCCCATTGCTGTATGGGTCAAATAAAACACTTCTGCAGGATGGATTTTGTGCATTCATCCCCGGTTTGTGAACTGTGGATGAATGGACCAGTGACACAGCTTCTGCTTTGGGAACAGTGGCAAAGACGCAGTAATTTTAGCACAGTGTGGAAAATGTTATGAGAGTGATAGATGTGTTTAAATTCTATGACCCCTCATTACCATGACTCTCACACATACATCAACTCCCTTGTGCCTTTCTCTTGACTATCCTCATTAAATCCAGCTCTCCCACCTGCTCCAAAGCTTCATCCAAGCAGGCTGATGAGGCTAGAGAGAAACAACGGTGATATGATAAGTGATCCCACTTTCAGTGAACCCATCATGCTGTCTGGAACTCTTCCTGTATACCTCTAATTCATGTATTCTTCCATTTTATTAGATGACTATTTCATACTTTCAAGTCTCTCAACATTTTAACAGTTCTTCTCTCAGCCTCATGCTCAGGTGCTAGCCTTTCTTCATTTTGAAAATTGAAGCAAGAGCGTGTCTGTCTCCACATATACTCACTACTCGCTTCTCTGCCCTTCTACTCAGCCTACCATCCTGCTGTTACTATGCATTAACTGTCTGTGCTGCTGCTGCTTTTTCTTTGTTTTGTTTGAGACGGGTCTTACTCTCACCCAGGCTGGAGTACAGTGGCTCAATCTCAGCTCACTGCAACCTCCATCTTCAGGGCTCAAGTGATCCTCCCATCTCAGCACCCCAAGTAGCTGGGACCACGGGCACCTGTCACCACACCTAGTTAGTTGGTTTTTTGTTGTTGTTGTTGTGAGACAGAGGCTTGCTCTGTCACCCAGGCTAGAGTGCAGTGGCACAATCTTGGCTCCCTGCAACCTCCGCCTCCTGGGTTCAAGCGATTCTCCTGCCTCAGCCTCTCAAGTAGCTGGTAGTATAGGCACCCACTAGCACGCCTGGCGAATTTTTGTAGTTTTAATAGAGAGTTTCACCATGTTGGCCAGGCTGGTCTTTAACTCCTGACCTCAGGTGATCCGGCCACCTCAGCCTCCCAAAGTGCTGGGATTACAGGCTACCACTTTTGGTTATATTTCTTTTAAAGGCCAGTTCTCCCACTTTATGCTAGATCCCACATTTTTAACTTATTCAAAGATGTTATTTGAGTAATTTCCTTTTTTATTCTATGTTATCAAATATTTCCTCTCTACTGACTCATTACCAGTAGCAAACAAATGTTTATACACACGCATACACACACACGCACGCACACACACACATACCCCTACACACCTCTCTTGACCTCACCATCCCTTCCAATTAATTTCTACATTCTCTGCTTCCCTGTCCTTCCATTCTCTCCTGAATCCTCTCTCATCACACAAATGCCATCATAACTACTCCTCTTGAGGTCAGTAATGACCTCCACATTGTAAATCCACAATGTGACAAATGTTTTGACACATCATTATCTCCTCTCGGAAACACTTTCTTCCCTTGGTTTCCATGCTCCCCTGATTTTCCTCCTCTCTCTCCTTCTGGGTCTCCTTGGCTAGGTTCCTCAAATCCTAGCCACTGCAAAATTGTTCCTGGTTGTAAGAATGTCTAACTGTCATAACAAAGTTTCGTGTTTAATAGATGTTATGACATTTAGAGATTCTTATAGTGTTTATTAATTTTTTTTTTCTCTTCACTATCGCCACTCACAGTGATCAATGAGATCACTGATGACCTCTTTCAGTCTTAGGGTCTTAAATACCATCTATGCATCGATCACTGAAACACTTACATTTTCAGCCTGGACATCTCCCAGGAACTCCAGATCATCTACTCAAAAGCTTGCTCTGCAATTCCACTTGGATATCTAACCAGTTCCTCAAACTTCACATTCCATATTTAATATTATAAGCTGAATTTTGACCCCTCAAATTTCACACATAAAGCCCAAACTCCCAGTACTTCAGGATGTGAGATTTAGAAATATTTGGAGATGAGATCTTTTTTCATTTTTAGATTTTTTTTTATTGTACTTTAAGTCCTGGGGTACACGTGTACATCTTGCAGGATTGTCGAACAGGTACACACATACCATGGTGGTTTGCTGTCTCCGTCCCCCCGTCACCTGTGTCAGCCATTTCTCCCAGTGTTATCCCTCCCTAACCTCCCTGCCTTCCGCTGTCCCTTCCCTGGCCCCCTGCCCCCCAACATACCCCTGTGTGTGACGTTCCCCTCCTTGTGTCCATATGTTCTCATTGTTCAACACCTGCCTATGAGTGAGAACATGATAGGGTCTTTTAAAAAGGTGGGTAAGTTAAAATTAGACCCTCAGGGTGGACCCTAATCCAGTCTGACTGGAGTCCTTCTAGGAGGAGGAAGTTTGGATATGCAAAAAGGGACACTAGGGTCTTGTGAGCACAGAGGAAGAAAGGCCACGTGAGGGTACAGTGAGAAGGTGGCCATCTGAAAGCCAAAGAGAGAGGCCCCAGAAGAAGCCAAACTTGCTGATACCTCTGTCTTGGACTTCCAGCTTCCAGAACTATGAGAAAATAAATTTCTATCATTTACGCCACCCAGTCTGCGGGACTTTGTTATGGTAGCTCTACTAAACTATTACATATATTTAACAAACAGTCATTGGTATTTCCACCTAATTTGTTCCTCCTAAAGTCTTCCCCATCTCAGTAAATGGCATCTCCATCCTCAGGCCAAAAATCCCAGCTTTTCCTTTTCACACACTTTATATTCAACTAGTCGGCAAATCCTGTTAGCTTTGCTTTCATAATACACCCAAACTCAATTAATTCTCATCACTTCCAGCTTGGTCCAAGGCACCATACCTCTTATCTGGATTACTATGATAAGAAGTTATCACAGTAGTAGTAGTATCTCAGCCTCCCAAGTAGCTGGGACTATAGGTGCATGCCACTGTGCTTGACTAAGTTTTTTAAGGAAGTTATCACAGTAATCCAGGTAAGAGGCATGATGATGTTCCATGCTCATCAGAGGTGCTATGATGCTCTCCCTTTCTTGGCCTTGGAAACCATCTATCAACATTCTGCTTGCAACACAGTAGGCATTTTCATGTCACTCCTCCCCTTCAAATCCTCTAAAAGCTTCTTATCTCAAAGCCTTTACAGTGGCCTACAAGGACCCACATGACTTGGCATTGCTGTATTTCCTATTTCATTTCTTTCCCTTTTTTAAAAGAGACAGGATCTCACTCTGATACCTAGGCTGGAGTGCAGTGGCATGATCATAGCTCACTGCAGCCTTGAGCTCCTGCGCTCAAATGATCCTTCTGCCTCAGCCTTCTAAGTAGCTGGGAATACAAGCATGTACCACCACACTCAGCTAAATGTTAAATTTTTTATAGAAATGGGATCTCCCAATGTTGTTCAAGCTGGTCTCAAACTCCTAGCCTCAAGCAGCCCTCCCACTTCGGCCTCCTGAAGTGCTGAGATCACAGGCATGAGCCACTGTGCCTGTGCCCAGCCACAAGTATTTGTTGCGCATATTCTATTTGCCTAATTATGTTATCTAACTGCTTTTTAAGGTTCAACAGATGCATTTAGGATTACAATCGTCTACAATGATCATTTATGTAAAAACAACTTACTAAAAATGTTAGAGCCATGGTTGAATTTGAATGTGCATATTTTTCTTTCTTCAAATTATTTTTATCCTAAGTGAATTAATTCAAGAACAAAATAGAATACAGGTATTGATCGACTTACGACCTATGCAACTTACGACCATTCGACTTTACGACCACGATTGCTAGCCACGACTGCTCCGCGTCTGGCAGCGCAAACGTTGCCCAGCTGGGTGTATGACAGTGCGGACCAGCTTCCGGCAGCACTACCATCTCTGCGTGCATATAGCCTACTCAATTTACGACCAAATCGTGTTACGACCAGTCTGTTGGAACCAATCGTGGTCGTAAGTCGAGCACTAGCTGTATTGCATATTCTTATAAATGGGGGCTGAACACCAGGCACTCATTCACATAAAGATGGGAACAGTAAGGCCGGGCATGGTGGCTTATACCTGTAATTCCAGCACTTTGGGAGACTGAGGTGAGTGGATCACCTGAGGTCAGGAGTTCAAGACCAGCCTGACCAAAATGGTGAAACCATGTCTCTACTAAAAATACAAAAATTAGCCTGGCTGTGGTGGTGTTCGTTTATAATTCCAGCTACTCAGGAGGCTGAAGTGGAAGAATTGCTTGAACCCAGGAGGCAGAGGTTGCAGTAAGCTGAGATCATGCCACTGCACTCCAGCCTGGGTGACAGAGGGAGACACTGTCTCAAAAATAAATAAATAAATAAAGGAAACAGTAGACATGGGGACTACTAGATGGTGGAGGGTGTGAGGGGGCCAAGGACTGAAAACTTAATTGTTGGGAACTATGCTCAGTACCTGGGTGATGGGATCATTTGTACTCCAAACCTCAGTATCATGCAATATACGCTGGTAACAAACCTGTACATGCACCCCCTGAATCTAAAATAAAAGTTAAACAACAACAACAAAAGAAATCATAAGTGAAAAGCTCAGAGCCACAAATATGAGAGGACATGAATGTATAAATCACAGAGAAGAATCAAAGAGTGTCAAAAAAGATCTTCCATGGGCCAAAGCATGGACATTTCTAAGCTACACAAATAAATACAGATAATAGAGTAAAGTAAAAAAGCTTCCTAATTCACGTGAAAAAATTTGGTGTACATTTAATTAATTTTTATTTTTAGTTTTGAGTTGGAGTCTTACTCTGTCGCCCAGGCTGGAGTGCAATGGCATGATCTAGGTGCATTGCAACCTCTGTCTCCCATGTTCGAGCAATTCTCCCTGCCTCAGCCTCCTGAGTGCCTGGGATTAGAGGCGCCAGCCACCACGCCCAGCTAATTTTTGTATTTTTTAGTAGAGATGGGGCTTTGCCATGTTGGCCAAGCTGGTCTTAAACTCCTGACCTCAGGTGATCCAACCTGCCTCAGCCTCCCAAAGTGCTGGGATTATAGGCATGAGGCACCACACCTGGCCTAATTTAAAAGGCCAAATACAGCTACTAGAAAAGTAAGTTATATACCAATTTACTTGACAATAGTGATATCAAAATTTAAAGTACTGGCAAATTATATATATAATTGAATATGTAAAGGATATCAAAAATATATATTTAAAGATTTCACCGATAACTTGGCATGTTGATAGATGTATTACACAGGGTAGAGATTTAACACATGAATGCAGATTCATCTCCTTGATTCTGGTTGACCTCTTTGCTAGGTCTGTGGATACGGTGCCATCAGAGATGATTTAGATTGGAGTCTTGAATCAACGGGGTTTTTTTCACAGGCTAAAATCTAAGTCAATTTTCTGACTAGTGGGAATACCCTGATTTTTCATGTCTTGCTGATATCTTAGTGTTTTTGTCTTTATCAGGGGTGCTAGATGAAAAGGGGAAAATTAGAATTTCTTGCTGGAGGAATGGAGAGAGGAAGAATGAGAGGATATTTTAAAATAGTGGATTTGCATATGGCTGTCCTATTTACTAGCTGTGTAACCTCACACATGTCATTTAACCTTTATGACTCTCAATTTCTTTTCTTTTTTTTTTTTTTTGAGACGGAGTTTCGCTCTTGTTACCCAGGCTGGAGTGCAATGGCGCGATCTCGGCTCACCGCAACCTCCGCCTCCTGGGTTCAGGCAATTCTCCTGCCTCAGCCTCCTGAGTAGCTGGGATTACAGGCACACGCCACCATGCCCAGCTGATTTTTTGTAGTTTTAGTAGAGACGGGGTTTCACCATGTTGACCAGGATGGTCTCGATCTCTTGACCTCGTGATCCACCTGCCTCGGCCTCCCAAAGTGCTGGGATTACAGGCTTGAGCCACCGCGCCCGGCCGACTCTCAATTTCTTTATCTTAATATGAAAATTATAGGCCAGTCACAGTGGCTTAGGCCTGTAATCCCAGCACTTTGGGAGGCCAAGGCAGGCAGATTACCTGATACTAGGATTTTGACACCAACCTTTAGTGAAACCCTGTCTCTACTAAAAATACAAAAACTAGCTGAGCTTGGTGGTTCATGCCTGTAATCCCAGTTACTCAGGAGGCCAGGGTGGGAGAATTGCTTGAACCTGAAGGTGGAGGTTGCAGTGAGCTGAGATGCACCACTGCAGTTCAGCCTGGGAGACTCAACTGACTGCAGATTCACAACGTTGTGAGGATTCTGTGAAAGCTTTTGTAAACTATGAATGCTCCATGAATTTGAGGTATATTTTTAAGTCGAAAAGGCGAATAAATGATGTTAACTCTTAATTTACAATTTATACTGACACCAGTAAAAATCAAATGTGAATTACACCGGGGCGCAGCGCGGTGGCTCACAACTGTAATCCCAGCACCTTGGGAGGCCAAGGCAGGCAAATCATCTGAGGCTCAGGGTTGGAGATCAGCCTGGCCAACATGGTGAAACCCTGTCTCTACTAAAAATTCAAAAAAAAATTAGCTGGGCATGGTGGTGGGCTCCTGTAATCTCAGCTACTGGGAGGCTGAGGCAGGAAAATTGCTTGAACCCAGGAGGTGGAGGTTGCAGTGAGCTGAGATCACGCCAGTGCACTCCAGCCTGGGTGACTGAACGAGACTCCGCGTCTCAAAAAACAAAAACAACCAATAATGTGAAGTGCCGGGCGCGGTGGCTCAAGCCTGTAATCCCAGCACTTTGGGAGGCCGAGGCGGGTGGATCACGAGGTCAAGAGATCGAGACCATCCTGGTCAACATGGTGAAACCCCGTCTCTACTAAAAATACAAAAAATTAGCTGGGCATGGTGGCGCGTGCCTGTAATCCCAGCTACTCAGGAGGCTGAGGCAGGAGAATTGCCTGAACCCAGGAGGCGGAGGTTGCGGTGAGCCAAGATCGCGCCATTGCACTCCAGCCTGGGTAACAAGAGTGAAACTCCGTCTCAAAAAAAAAAAAAAAAAAAAAATAATAATAATAATGTGAAATATGCTCAGACAATAAAAGACTCTTAAAAAATGTGATTACCTTTTAAGCACTACTTGTTACAATGTATAAGACAGATATTTGACACCATTTTAATGTTATAATATGTACTTGATAAATGGAGGTGCTACTGTTACTGAATTAAGACTAATGGCTGTCTTAAAACATGAGATACTTTGTTGCTAAACACTTCCCCTTCCTCTTCTCCCCACCCCACCTGCAGACATCGCCTTCAAGCAGATCTGCTTCCTCTTCTCTATCTGTGTTCTCTTGCTGTTTGCTGGCCCCTTACCTTCTGCTTTCAAGCATGCATATATATCCATATCTTGAAAGAAATTGCGTGGCCGATTGCTTCCTGTCTCAACCACATTATTTCTCTTCTTCCTAACGTCATCAATGAGAAAACTGTATCAGCAGATTTCAGTGGTATCACAGTAATCTAGTGGGCATACCGTGTTTCATCAGTCACTAAAAATGCATTTTCTTTCAATCTCCAATCTACTTAGAGATGTGGCTTGCCTCCCGCTGCCCATTTCACTTACCAGTTTGTATTAAGTATCAGTGTGCTCTATAGAAATCACGATAGTAAAACACATCCTCAATAGTTTTACATGTTGTCAACCACTAATGGAACACTTTTCTTGTTTATGACTGACAGCCATGGCAATAAGACTGTCTCAGTTGTATTTTTCTCAATCCTGTAAGTTTCTATAAGCGAGAATTTTAATAAGAAGCCCAGAAACATATGTTTCTCTTTCTTTCTCCTCCACCCCCCCGCCTTTTTTTTTTAAAGACAGAATCTCTATCACCCAGGCTGAAGTGCAGTGGTGCAATCTCAGCTCACTGCAGCCTCTGCTTCCCGGGTTCAACTGTTTCTCCTGCCTCAGCCTCCCAAGTAGCTGGGACTGCAGGAGAGTGCCACCATGTCTGGCTTTTTTTTTTTTTTTTGAGATGGAGTCTCATTCTATCACTCAGGCTGGAGTGCAGTGGCATGATCTCAGTTCACTGCAACCTCTGCCTCCCAGGTTCAAGCAGTTCTCCTGCCTCAGCCTCCTGAGTAGCTGGGATTACAGATGCACACCACCATGCCCAGCTAATTTTTTGTATTTGTAGTAGAGATGGGTTTTCACCACGTTGAGATGGCCAAGCTGGTTTTCAACTCCTGATCTCAAGCGATCTGCCCGTCTCAGCCTCCAAAGTGCTAGGATTATGGGCATGAGCCACTGTGCCTGGTCTCATTTTTTGTACGTTTCACCATGTTGCCCAGGCTGGTCTCCAACTCCTGACCTCAAGTGATCTGCCCACCTTGGCCTCCCATAGTGCTGGGATTACAGGCGTGAGCCACCGCACCCAGGCTTTCTCTGATATTTTAAAATCGTGACGCTACAATAGTTAATAGTGAATACAAAATGTTGAAAACCCCGAGCTCATACCTGCTGCCTCTATTTTCTTTACGTTTGTTTCTTCCTTAGCTGCCTACATTGAGGCTTCCCCGCTTACCGCTTTGGAAATGTTCTCTTGAAGCAATGCCACCAACAATTCCTTTCTTGTCAAATTCAAAAGCCACTGGTTTTACTTCACTATTCGCCACTGTTGATCATGCCTTTCTTCTTGAAACATTCTCTTCATTTTCGCTGTCAGAACATACATCATTCTCAATGCATCAGGACAGAATGAGAACTGTGGCTGCTGCTGCTCCTACTACAGTTATTACGGACTTTATAGTTAGCTTTCATTCACTGCTTACCGTAATTTCCACAGCAACCCTAAGGAGACTGATATTGTTATCCCCATTTTACAGTTGAGGAAACATGCTCAAGGTTTAATCAACTGGCTCAAATTCACACACCAGAACAGAATCTGCTCTGGGAAGTGTTAGATTTTGCAATGGAAAAGAAAAAGCTTTTTCCCAATTGGATCACAGCATGCTTTGTTGTTGATATTTAGATTAAGTAGCATTTGTTTTATTCCATTTATCTGTAGTTTCGGGAAGTAGTGTACATTTGGAAAGATGCCATTTTAAGTAATTTTCCTACTCAGGCTATCCATTTACAATTATCTGGTCACCTTTGAATCACTTCCACCAAAATCAGAGAAGGTGGCTAAAAAGCAAGTTGTGATATGCCACTGAATTTTTTTTTTTTTTTTTTTTTTTTGTCCTTTCAAGTTAACTGGCTCCTGTAAGAATGGCAATGCAACCTTGGATTTATTCAGAGAATGCTCTAACCACATACACTACATCAAAAAATATAGTCATCAGAATTTGACAGATAACAGCATAGATTTCAAATTAAACTATATATTATAAATTGTTCAATTTTTGGCAGAGCGGATCTTATTGAAGCCACTGTAGTGATAAGGCAGGACTTAGTGACATACTTTAGTGACATACATACTTTGTTTTCTTGAGCAAATGTGTAATAATAGTATGATCTAGCTACAAATAGTTCCTTATGATTTTTGTTGGCATGTCAGTACTAACAATTAGGAATTCAGTGGTTTAGAGTTCATCTGAAATTAATGGTTCAAATACAATAATAAATGGTTTTCATGGTTGTCAGCCTTCATGAATATAATATTAAACCTCTTGAATATGTTATACCACTACTTTGTTTTTTAACGGATGGATCTGAAAACCCATAAAGACATGGCATCTGTCTTACAAACAGCAAATGTGTAGTCTTTGAATTGATCATTTAAGGTATCTTTTTTTTTTTTTTCAGAGCCATTTGGCTTTATTCCTGTAACAGGTTATTGACACTTGTCTTTTTTCTTTTTTTTTTTTTTTTGAGAAGGAGTCTCACTCTAGTCCAGACTGGAGTGGAGTGGCATGATCTTGGCTCACTGCAACCTCAGCCTCCCAGGTTCCAATTCAAGCAATTCTCTTGCCTCAGCCACCCGAGTAGCTGGGATTACAGTCACATGCCACCACACTCAGCTAATTTTTGTATTTTTAGTAGAGATGGGATTTCACCATGTTGGCCAGGCTGGTCTCAAACTCCTGA
Organism: Sapajus apella; assembly: GCF_009761245.1. Taxonomy (NCBI): domain Eukaryota; kingdom Metazoa; phylum Chordata; class Mammalia; order Primates; family Cebidae; genus Sapajus; species Sapajus apella. The sequence continues at coordinate 54,122,750 of NW_022436942.1, forward strand.
CCACTTGATCCTCTGGCCTCGGCCTCCCAAAGTGCTGGGATTACAGGCATGAGCCACCACGCCCAGTCTGACACTTGTCTTTTATTATCTACCAAAATGCCTTTAGTCATTTCATGAATGAATCAGTGGTGGGAGGAGAGAATTACAAGTTATCTCAAAGATATATTAAGGGCATTATTCTAATATAAATGGAATGAGGAAAGGAGGAATTATGCTTTAGTAATGATTTTCATTGCAGAGCAATTTCTACCTCTCAAAGGATTTTCATATAAATCCTCTTTCTTCACACTTAGCATTATATAGCTGCTAAGGAAATTGAAGGTATGCAGTGACTTGTCTGAAGCCACACAGAAAGCATCAGATCTGGAATTAGAAAGCAAGTCTTCTTGTGACCAGCCATTGTTCTTTTACAGCGTACCTTATAGAGGCCATGGAAGTGCCTTTTTTGAGGAAGAGTTATTACAACTTCTTCCAGGCAATTTATCTTCTTGTGAAAATAATGTATTTAAACATGACTGACTAAGACAGAATAGTGTGTTGGATTTATCGAGCAGAAATTGTATCGTTTGAGATGAAGCCTCGCTTTGTCATCCAAGCTGGAGTACCGTGGCATCTCCTGGGCTCAAGCAATTCTCCTGCTTCAGCCTCCCAAGAAGGTGAGACTACAGGTACACACCACCATGCCCGACTAATTTTTGTACTTTTAGTAGAGACGGGATTTCACTATGTTGGCCAGGCTGGTCTCAAACTCCTGACCTTGTGATCCACCAGCCTTGGCCTCCCAAAGTGCTGGGATTATAGGTGTGAGCCACAGCACCCGGCCGCTTATGTCCTGTTTGATGGCTACCATGCCAAGCTAATTTGACCTTACATTTTAAGGTGTCCAAATTGATTGAGATGTTTTTCTATCATAATTTATAGAATCTCTTCTACCATAATTTATTCACTTGTAGTTAAGTCATGACCTTGGAGAATGAGCAGAATAACAGATGAGAAAGGGCTGAGAGAAGAAAGAGAAATGTATGTGCTGTCACTGGGCATGGTAGCTCGTGCCTGTAGTCTCAGCACTTTGGGAGGCCCAGGCAGGAGGATTGTTTGAGTTTAGAAGTTCAAGACTAGCCTGGGCAATATAGCAACATTTTGTCTCTACTAAACATAAAAACAAACAACAACAACAAAAAACAACATGATGGCATGTCTGTAGTCCCAGCTACTTGAGAGGTTGAGATGAGAAGATCACTTGAGATTGGAAGATCAAGGCTTCAGTGAGCTAAGATTGCACCATGCACACCAGCCTGGGTGACACAGTGAGACTCTGTCTCAAAAAAAAAAACAAAAAAACAGACAGAAATGTATGTGTTCTCGACACTACTCATTATGCGGATGCAGATGGGGATCAATTGGTTTATAAACAAGGTTTTACTTCCTCTTCCTCATCTGAGCTGTATCCTCATTTACTCTATTTTTATTTGATGTGAAATGCATTGATGGTCATGTATCAATTTCTTCTGTACACTCAGAGACACAGGAAGTGTCCTGGTAAGCACTGGCACCCAAAACAAAAGCTTTAGTCTGAATTTTGCAGCTGAGACAGATGAAGTTGGGGTGAAATGACTGAGCCATGGTGGGTTATGTAGCGTTCTGATACCAAAGCAGAGCTGTTTCCTTCAGGATGTGGTGACTCGGTAACCTCCTCCTGTTATTAGAAATTTCTCCATTAGGGCAAACCAAAATTTGCTTCATTGTGACATTTACTCTCTGGGCCTATGTTTGTCCTCCAAGGTTGCATTGAACAAACAGCTTTCTCCATGTCTCCCTTCATGTGTCTTACGCAGCTTACGGTCAGAAGTGGATTTGGTTTCTGAGGAAACATCACCAACCAAGAATCTTTTTGTTTTTCCAGATTTAGGGTTTTGCTTTGTCACCCAGGCTGGAGTGCAGTGGTACCATCACAGCTTACTGCGCCCTGACACCTCTGGGCTCAAGAGATCTTCCCACCTCGCCTCGAGTGGTTGGGACTGCACGGGAGCCCCACCATGCCCTGCTATTTTGTCTTTAATTTTTTGTACAGATGGGATCTTGCTATGTTGCCCTGGCTGATCTTGAACTACTACCTCAAGCGATCCTCCCTCTCCAGCCTCCCAAGTGCTGGGAGTACAGGTGTGAGCCAACCCAGCCGGCTGTCCAAGGGACTTCTAAACAAAGCTTATTTTTGTTTTAATGAAAAGAACTAAAGATTACATTAAGTAATCTAAAGACAAAGCATATAGTAACCTCAAGAAGTACCTAATAAGCACACATATACATAACATATTTTGCTAAGGGGTAGAACCATGTTTTTATATATATTCAGGAAAGCATTATTCTTCTGAAATATTTAACACACATGTTAAGAGATATGAAGAAGTTTGAGTATTTTCTGGAATGTAACACCATCTCCATATCATGAAACCCTACAATATTCCCACTACTGAGTTTAATACCAGAAGTACAAATTGCTTTTCATACTATAAAGGTGAGGTGGAATATAAAAGACTTGAAATAAATTCACTTTGATGGTTTCATTACTTTTACACTACATGTGCTTATGAAACAATGATCTATTGTTTAGTCTTGAATCATAGTCAGAATAGATTTCTAACAGGAAAGAACTCGTGATTCATTCACATCTTCTAAAAAAGATTCAATTCTTTTTTCTGGAGAGGGCACCTAGAAGCAATTAGGGGGTGGCCAGGTGCGATGGTTCACGCCTGTAATCCCAGGAGGCCGAGGCAGGCAGATCACTTGAGGTCGGGAGTTCAAGACCAGCCTGACTGACATGGAGAAACCTCATCTCTGCTAAAAACACAAAATTAGCCAGGCATGGTGGTACATGCTTGTAATCCCAGCTACTCAGGAGGCTGAGGTAGGAGAATTGCTTGAACCCGGGAGGTGGGCGTTGTAGTGAGTCGACATTGTGCCACTGCACTCCAGCCTGGGTGACAAGGTGAGACTCTGTCTCAAAAAAGTAAAAAAAAAAAAAAAAAAAAAAAAAAAAAAAAAAAAAAAAAAAAAAAATTGAAGGAAGTGCTTGTAGGAAGAAGCTCCATCTCCAAATAATCACTCTCAGCATCCAGGGGAGGGATTCTGTAGGGCTGGGTTGTGGAGTTGGACAGAGTCCAGCACCTTGGATATTGGTGAGAAAGGAGAAGGAGCCCTTAGTTCTTAGAGTAAGCCTGTGAAGTACACCCTGTTATTCCCATTTAGAGATGAAACATGGGACATAGAGAGATCAAGTGACTGATTTCAGGTTATGTAGCTAGGAGGTGGCAATGCCAGGACTTGAATCCAGGAAGTCTGACTGCAGAGGTTGCCATGTATATTTCCACTTTGTTTCAGGGTCCTAGCATGTACACACACACAGACCTGGGAGGTTTTCTGCCCTGGGGGTACTTCAGCTATGCCACACACAAAATGTGGTGGCTCCTAGCTTATTTTAACTTTCAAAAATGTATATAAATAGGACTTGAGATACTCTAACAAGAAATATTTTTGCTTTTTCTTAAAATTTTTGTGAAAAAAAATTAATATTTCATTAATACTGTAAATTAGATAATTAAAATATATTCGTAAAGGTCTGTTTTTGGTTTTAACCAAATAATCTGAAAAATGCCGCAACACTCTTTTTTACATCATGAATTTAAGTTTTGTTGTTGAAGCCACTGTCTCATGGAGCTAGTTTTCTGTACCCTGTGACTTAGTAGTTTTAGGAATAATTGCAAATAAGCAGGAAATGTAAATTTTTTTCTTTAGTTAAGGCAGCTAGTATAGTAAGTTGAGTGCAGGTAGGTTAAGAGTGTAGTTTTATTTATTTATTTTTTAAGAGAAGGGGTCTTACTCTATTGCCCAGGCTGGTCTTGAAATCCTGAAATAAAATGATTCTCCTGCCTTGGCCTCCCAAAATGTTAGGATTACATTTTGGGAGCCACCATACCCAGCGAAAACTGGTGAAACATTTTGAAGTAGAATTTCCTTCTGAAAGGAGGAAGAGTGATTCTAGGATTGAAAGAGGCCTTATAAAGTCCAGATCAGTAGATGATCCAGATGTTTTGAGCCCTTCTCATTTCTCTCCCATCTTCTATCCCAGTTGACTGTCCTACCCTTGTAACAAGAAACTCACAGGTTCCTGAAGCAGCCCTTCTGTTTTAGAACCACTGTTGGTAACTTTCCCATTTTTTTTCTTTTTAATATATTTTCTTGCACTTTAGGTTCTGGGGTACATGTGCAAAACATGCAGGATTGTTGCATAGGTACATACATGGCAATGTGCTTTGCTGTCTCCATCCCCCTGTCATCTATATCTGGCATTTCTCCCCATGTTATCCCTCCCCAACCTCCCTAACCCACGCTGTCCCTCCCCTGTTCCCCTGAAACAGACCCCAGTGTGTGATGCTTTCCTCCCTATGGCCATGTGTTCTCATTGTTCAACACCCACCTATGAGTGAGAACATGCAGTGTTTGATTTTCTGTTCTTGTGTCAGTTTGCTGAGAATGATGGTTTCCAGATTCATTCAAGTCCCTACAAAGGACACGAACTCATCGTTTTTTATGGCTGCATAGTATTCCATGGTGTATATGTGCCACATTTTCCCTGTCCAGTCTATCATTGATGGACATTTGGGTTGGTTCCAGTCTTTGCTATTGTAAACAGTGCTGCAATGAACATACGTGTACATGTTTCTTTATAATAGAACGATTTATAATCCTTTGGGTATATACCAAGTAGTGGGATTGCTGGGTCAAGTGGAATTTCTATCTCTAGGTCCTTGAGGAATCGCCACACTGCCTTCCACAATAGTTGAACTAATTTACACTCCCAGCAACAGTGTAAAAGTGTTCCTATTTCTCCACATCCTCCTGGGGTGAGATGGTATCTCAATGTGGTTTTGATTTGCATTTCTCTAACGACCAGTGATGAGGAGCATTTTTTCATATGTTTGTTGGCCTCATATATATCTTCTTTTGAAAGTGTTCATATGATTCGCCCACTTTTCAATGGGTTTGCTTGTTTTTTTTCTTGTACATCTGTTTCAGTTCTTTGTAGATTCTGGATATTAGCCCTTTGTCAGATGGGTAGATTGCAAAAATTTTTTCCCATTCTGTTGGTTGCCGTTTCACTCTAATGATTGTTTATTTTGCTGTGCAGAAGCTCTGGAGTTTAATTAGATACCATTTGTCTATTTTGACTTCTGTTGCCAATCCTTCTGGTGGTTTAGTCATGAAGTCCTTGCCTACGCCTATGTCCTGAATGGTTTTGCCTAGGTTTTCTTCTAGGGTTTTTATGGTGTTAGGTCTTAGGTTTAAGGCTTTAATTCATCTGGAGTTAATTTTAGTGTAAGGTGTCAGGAAGGGGTCCAGTTTCTGCTTTCTGCACATGGCTAGCCAGCTTTCCCAACATTATTTATTAAACAGGGAATCCTTTCCCCATTACTTGTTTTTGTCTGGTTTGTCAAAGATCAGATGGTTATAGATGTGTGGCATTGCCTCTGAGGCCTCTGTTCTGTTTCATTGGTCTATATCTCTGTTTTGGTACCAGTACCATGCTGTTTTGGTTACTGTAAACTTGTAGTATAGTTTGAAGTCAGGTAACATGATGCCTCCAGTTTTATTCTTTTTGCTTAGAATTGACTTGGCTATGCGGGCTCTCTTTTGGTTCCATAAGAAGTTTAAGGTGGTTTTTTTCCAGTTCTGTGAAGAGGGTCACAGGTAGTTTGATGGGAATAGCATTTAATCTATAAATTACTTTGTGCAGTATGGCCATTTTCACAATATTAATTCATCCTAACCATGAGCATGGAAGGTTTTTCCATCTGTTGGTGTCCTCTCTTATTTCCTTGAGCAGTGGTTTGTAGTTCTCCTTGAAGAGGTCCTTTATATCCTTTGTTAGTTGTATTTCTAGGTATTTTATTTTCTTTGTAGCAATTGTGGATGGCAGTTCGTTCTTGATTTGGCTCTCTTTAAGTCTGTTATTGGTACATGGGAATGCTTGTGATTTCTGCACATTGATTTTGTATCCTGAGACTTTGCTGAAGTTGCTTATCAGTTTCAGGAGATTTTGGGCTGAGATGATGGGGTCTTCTAAATATACAATCATGTCATCTGCAAATAGAGACATTTTGACTTCCTCCTTTCCTAATTGAATACACTTTGTTTCTTTTTCTGCCTGATTGCTCTGACTAGAACTTCCAATACTATATGGAAAAGGAGTGGTGAGAGGGGGCATCCTTGTCTAGTGCCAGATTTCAAAGGGAATGCTTCCAGCTTTTGCCCATTCAGTATGATATTGGCTGTGGGTTTGTAATAAATAGCTTTTATTATTTTGAGATACGTTCTGTCGATACCTAGTTTATTGAGAGTTTTTAGCATAAAGGACTGTTGAAGTTTGTCAAAGGCCTTCTCTGCATCTATTGAAATAATCATGTGGTTTTTGTCTTTGGTTCTGTTTATGTGATAAATTATGTTAATAGACTTGTGTATGTTGAACCAACCTTGCATCCCTGGGATGAAGACTACTTGATTGTGAGGGATAAGCTTTTTGATGTGCTGTTGCAATTGGTTTGCCAGTATTTTACTGAAGATTTTTGCATCTATGTTCATCATGGATATTGGTCTGAAGTTTTCTTTTCTTGCTGAGTCTCTTCCAGGTTTTGGTATCAGGATGATGTTGGTCTCCTAAAATGATTTGGGAAGGATTCCCTCTTTTGGGATTGTTTGGAATAGTTTCAGAAGGAGTGGTAGCAGCTCTTCTTTGTATATCTGGTAGAATTAGGCTCTGAACCCATCTGGACCTGGGCTTTTTTTGGTTGGTAGCCTCTTAATTGCTGCCTCAACTTCAGCACTTGTTATTGGTCTATTCAGGGTTTCAACTTCTTTCTGGTTTAGGCTTAGGAGGATGTAAATGTCCAGGAATTTATCCATTTCTTCCAGGTTTCCTGGTTTATATGCATATGTTGTTTGTAGTAATCTCTGATGGTGGTTTGTATTTCTGTGGAATCTCCCTTTATTGTGGTGATATTCGCTTTATTGTTTTTTATTGCATCTATTTGATTATTCTGTCTTTTCTTTTTTATTAACCTGGTTAATGGTCTATTTTGTTGATTTTTTCAAAAAACCAGCTCCTGGATTTATTGATTTTTTGAAGGGTTTTTTGTGTCTCTATCTCCTTCAGTTCTGCTCTGATCTTAGTTATTTCTTGTCTTCTGCTAGCTTTTGAGTTTTTTGATCTTGCTCCTCTAGTTCTTTCAATTTTGATGATAGGGTGCCAATTTTAGATCTTTCTTTGCTTCTCATGTGGGCATTTATTGCTATAAATTTTCCTATAGACACTGCTTTAAATGTGTCTTAGAGATTCTGGTACGTTGTGTCTTCATTCTCGGTTTCGAAGAATATCTTTATTTATGCCTTCATTTCATTGTTTATCTAGTCAACATTCAAGAGCCAGTTGTTCGGTTTCCATGAAGTTGTGTGGTTCTGAGTTAGTTTCTTAATCCCGAGTTCTAACTTGATTGCACTGTGGTCTGAGAAACTGTTTGTTATGATTTCCATTCTTTTGCATTTGCTGAGGAGTGATTTACTTCCAATTATGTGGTCAGTCTTAGAGTAGGTGTGATGTGGTGCTGAAAATGTATATTCTGTGGATTTGGAGTGGAGAGTTCTGTTAATGTCTATTAGATTTGCTTGGTCCAGATCTGACTTCAAGTCCTGGATATTCTTGTTAATTTTCTATCTCGTTGATTTGTCTAATATTGACAGTGGAGTGTTAAAGTCTCCCACTATTATTGTGTGGGAGTCTAAGTCTCTTTGTAGGTCTCTTATGAACTTGCTTTATGTATCTGGGTGCTCCTGTATTGGCTATGTATGTATTTAGGATCATAGCTCTTCTTGATACATTGATCCTTTTACCATTATGTAATGCCCTTGTTTGTCTCTTTTGATCTTTGTTGGTTTAAAGTCTATTTTGTCAGAGACTAGGACTGCTATTCCTACTTTTTTTTGCTCTCCATTTGCTTGTTAAATCTTCCTCCATCCCTTTATTTTGAGCCTATGTGTATCTTTGCACGTGGTTTGGGTTTCCTGGATACAGCACACTGATGGGTTTTGACTTTTTATCCAATTTGCCAGTCTGTGTCTTTTGACTGGGGCATTTAGCCCATTTACATTTAAGGTTAATATTGTTACATGTGAATTAGATCCTGCCATTTTGATGCTAGCTAGTTGTTTTGCCCATTAGTTCACACAGTTTCTTCATTGTGCCAATGCTCTTTACCATTTGGTACGTTTTTGGAATGGCTGGTACTGGTTGTTCCTTTCTATGTTTAGTGCTTCTTTCAGGAGCTCTTCTAAGGCTGGCCTGGTGGTGATGAAATCTCTGAGCAATTGCTTTTTTGTATATGATTTTATTTCTCCTTTGCTTATGAAGCTTTGTTTGGCTGGATATGAAATTCTAGGTTGAAACTTCTTTTCTTTAAGGATGTTGAATATTGGCCCCCACTCTCTTCTGGCTTGTAAGGTTTCTGCCAAGAGATCCACTGTGAGTATGATGGGTTTCCCTTTGTGGGTAACCCAACCTTTCTCTCTGGCTGCCCTTAGCATTTTTTTCCTTCAATTCAAACCTGGTGCATCTGACAATTATGTGCCTTGGGGTTCCTCTTCTTAAGGAATATCTTTGTGGTGTTCTCTGTATTTCCTGGACTAGAATATTGGCCTGCCTTGCCAGGTTGGGGAAGTTCTCCTGGATAATATCCTGAAGAGTATTTTCCAGCTTGGATTCATTCTCTCCATCACATTCAGGTATACCTATCAAATGTAGATTAGGTCTTTTCACATAATCCCATATTTCTTAGAGGCTTTGTTCATTTCTTTTTACTCCAATCTTGCCTTTTCATTTTATTTCATTGAGTTGATCTTCAATCTCTGATATCCTTTCTTCTGCTTGGTCGATTTGGCTATTGAAACTTGTGTATCCTTCACGAGGTTCTTGTGTTGTGTTTTACAGCTCCATCAGGTCATTTATATTCTTCTCTCAGCTGTTTGTTCTCATTAGCATTTCATCAAACCTTTTTTTCAAGGTTCTTAGTTTCTTTGCATTGGGTTAGAACATGTTCTTTTAGCTCAGAGAAGTTTGTTATTACCTACCTTCTGAAGCTTATTTCTGTCAATTCATCAGACTCATTTTCCATCCAGCCTTGTTGCCTTGCTGGTGAGGAGCTGTGATCCCTTGGAGGAAGAGAAGCATTCTGGTTTTAGGTGTTTTCATCCTTTTTGCACTGGTTTCTTCCCATCTTTGTGGATTTATCTACCTGTGGTCTTTGTGGTTGGTGAATTTCAATTGGGTTCTCTGAGTTGATGTCCTTTTTGTTGATGATGAAGTTATTTCTTTCTGTTATTTGGTTTTCCTTTTAACAGTCTGGCCCCTCTGCTGTAGGTCTGCTGGAGGTCCACTCTAGACCCTGTTTGCCTGGGGATCACCTGCAGTGACTGTGGAACAGTAAGGGTTGCTGCCAATTTCTTCTTCTGTTATCTTTGTCCCAGAAGGATACTTGCCAGATGTAAGCCTGAGCTTTCCTTTATGAGGTGTCTCTTTGGTTATATGGGGGTTGGGGAGCTGCTTGAGGAGACAGTCTGTCCCTTATAGGAGCTCAAGTGCTGAGATGTGAGCTCTGTTTTTCCATTCAGAGCTGCTGGGCAGGTACGTTTAAGTATGCTGCAGTGGAACTCATAACTGCCTTTTTTTCCCAGGTGCTCTGTCCTGGGAAGGTGGGGCTTTATTTATAAGTTCCTGATGTGCTGCTGCCTTTTTTCAGAGATGCCCTGCCCTATGAGGAGGTAGCTTAGTCACAGTCTGCCAGCAGAGGCATTGCTGAGCTGCCGTGGGCTCTGCCCAGCTGCTGTGTGAACTTCCTTGCAGTTTTGTTTATAGAGGTATAGTTAGAAATGCCTTGGTAATGATGGTCCACCTCAGTAATGGTGGACTGTCTCTGTAATGGCAGACTGTCTCAGTAATGGCAGACTGCCTCGGTAATGGCGGACTGCCTCGGTAATGGCAGACTGCCTAGGTCGTGGTGGACTGCCGAGGTAGTGGCAGACGCCCTTTCCCCCACAGAGCTGGACTGTCCTGTGTCCAGCTGCGCTTGCTGTGAAACTCTCAATCCAGAGCGTTTCACATTACTGGTCTTTATGGGGTGGGACCTGCTGAGCCAGATCCCCTGGCTCCCTGTCTCAGCCTCCCGTTTTTCAGTTGAATGGGCAACTCTGTCTCCCAGGCATTCCAGGCACCAGTTGAAATGGCCGTCCAGATTTGTGTGCGTTTTTGTGCAGAGATCCACTGTGCCCACTGAAACAGCTGTGCTAGAGACTCATGGTGCTTTTCTGCCCAGGAGTCTCCTGATCTATGGGCAGTAAAAACTCATTTGGAAATGCAGTGATCACTCATCCTCTGCATTCTCACTGGGAACTGCACTCCAGAGCTGTTCCTATTCTGCCGTCTTCAACTTTCTCATTTTTAAGTGGAAATTAATCTTCTGGTAACTTCTTATTGGTCCTGCAAGTGGTTAAAAGAACAATTTTGGCTGGGCATGGTGGCTCATGCCTGTAATCCCAGCACTTTGAGAGGCTGAGGAGGGCAGATCATGAGGTCAGGAGACTAAGATCATCCTGGCCAATATGGTGAAACCCTGTTTCTACTAAAAAATACAAAAATTAGCTGAGCGTGGTGGCACATGCCTGTCATCCCAGCTACTTGGTATACTGAGGCAGGAGAATCGCTTGAACCTGGGAGGTGGAGGTTGCAGTGAGCCAAGATTGCACCACTGTACTCCAGCCTTGCAATAGAGTAAGACTGTGTCTCAAAAAAAAATAAAAGAAAAGAAACAAAAAAAACCCAATTTCAATAGATCTGAAATAAGACTTAGCCATTTTTTGTTGTGTCTGATAGCCAAAGTGAATCAGTGTGCTTTATATTATTATGAACTTATTACTCTTCTTATATAGTACTTATTTTTTCAAAGTGCTTTTTGCATAGTACTTTTTTTTTTTTTAATATAGGGTCTTGCTCTGTCTGCTGCTCAGGCTGGAGCTCAGTGTTGCAGTCATGGCTCACTGCAGCCTCAACCTCCTGGGCTCAAGAGATCCTCCCACCTCAGCCTCCTGAGTAGCTGGGATCAAGTTGCCCATCACCATACCTAGCTAATTTTTGAAGTTTTTGTAGAGATAGAGTTTCACCATGTTGCCCAGGCTGGTCTGGAGCTCCTGGGCTCAACTGATCCTCCTGCCTCAGCCAGCCAAAGTGCTGTGATTACAAAAATGAGTGACTGTGCCTAGGCTAGTACATTATATTTTATCTCATTCTCTCATCTCAGAGGGAGGCTAGGGTAATTCACACATATACACATGCACACACACCATTCATTGGGCATCTACAATGTCTCTAATTCTTACAAGGTAGATTTCTTTTTCTTTTTTTTTCTTTCTGAGACAGTCTCACACTGTTTGTTGTCCAGGTTGGAGTGCAATGGCACTATCTCGGTTCACTGCAATTTTCACCTCCCTGGTTCACGTGATTCTCCTGCCTCATACTCCTGAGTAGCTGGGATTACAGGTGTACACCACTACACTAGGCTAATTTTATTTATTTATTTATTTATTTTAAGTAGAGACAGGGGTTTCACCTTGTTGGCCAGACTGGTCTCGAACTCCTGACCTTGTCATCTGCCCTCCTCGGCCTCCCAAAGTGCTGGGACCACAGGTATGAGCCACCGCACCCAGCCACAAAGATTTTATTATCCCTATTTTACAAATGAGGAATCTGAGGTTAGCTAACTCTTTAAAATCACTCAGCTAGAAAGTAGCTACATTGGCATGAGAACTAAAAATTCGCATAGGACAAGTGCCTTGGCTTTAAATCCTGCTCTTTTCTTTTTTGAGACAGAGTCTTGCTCTGTCACCAGGCACGAGGCTGGGGTGCAGTGGCGCAATCTCGGCTCACTGCAACCTCCACCTCCCAGGTTCAAGCAATTCTCCTGCCTCAGCCTCCCGGGTAGCTGGGACTGCAGGCACGCGCCACCACGCCCAACTAATTTTTGTATTTTTTAGTAGAGCCGGGGTTTCACCATGTTGGCCAGGATGAAACCCCCCGATAGATCATAAGGTCTATCTCTTGACCTTATGATCCTCCCACTTCAGCCTCCCTAAGTGCTGGGATTACAGGCCTGAGCCACCGCGCTCGGCTAATCTTGCTCTTTTCACTGTAATTTGCTGCATGCCAGATCACATGGAGTATTTGTGGGAAAGGTAAGAGACCTCAGAAGGTCACAGAACTAGTTTTGGAGCTGGAATCAGTTTTGTAGTCTCTTGATTTTGTTCCTGTTTGCCTGTGTAGTTCGTTAGATATTACTTGCTTGAAAAAAGGTATCAATTGGTTGCATTTTTCACCAAGTCCTTACAGACAGTGGTGCCCATTTGATCCTTCGATTTAAAAAGATATTGATAGTACCTTTAGACTGTATGGATGGCAAGCTATTCCGAGGCTGGACTTTGTCTCTAGTTTCCTGAAAATGATTTCCCTCTAGGATTTACAGTTTGCTGGCTTTTAAGACATAATAGAAAAACACAATTCTTTCCTTAAGCTTTGCAAGCCCTCAGCCAGGTGCAGTGGCTCACACCTGTAATTCCAGCACATTGGGAGGCCAATGTGGGTGGATCACGAGGTCAGGAGCTCAAGACCAGCCTGACCAACATGGTGAAACCCTGTCTCTACTGAAAATACAAAAATTAGCCGCACCTGTAATCCCAGCTACTCAGGAGGCTAAGGCAGGAGAATAGCTTGAACCCAGGAGGCGGAGGCTGCAGTGAACTGAGATCGCGCCATTGCACTCCAGCCTGGGTGACAGAGCAAGACTTCATCTCATTAGAGAAAAAAAAAAAAAAAAAAAAAGCCTCACAAGTCCTGAGGGGGCCCAGCACCAAGACAAAGGATCTGGTCATTTTCCCAAAATGTTAGGGAGAATAGCTAGGTATAAGACACCTCACACCATCCTCAAATGGACAGAATTTTTCTAGATATTGTTAATAAGTCAGATTTAATTGATAGATGGGAAAGATCTGAAATAACAGTAGAAAATGAAGGCCTTTATTCTCCAAATCATCCTAAACTCCAGACTTCCCCCAAATAGCTTCGGTACACATTAAAGCCCAAACCTTCCATCCCTAAAGGAATAGAATACATCGCAGTTCCCTGAATTTTCTTTCCTTTCAGCCTTTCCTGTCCGCTCAGTTTAGACTGTTTTGAGCTGTCAGGCTTCGCAGTGATGGCAGCTCTGCTCACCCTAAGCTTTCCATTTTGGTCAGTTTAAGTCCCGAGGAGCCAACTGCCTTTGGAAAGATGAGGGATTGTGAGCTAGCACTGGGCTGTGGGGGAGGGGAGGGCTGGTCATTGAGGACTCCTGTCTGTGGCTGGTCACCCAGCCTCAAACAAATCTGCTTCGCACTGGGGGGTCTCACCCCTTTTTCTATGCCAATGATCCCCATTTGTCCTAAGTGCCTGGGGTTTCAGGTCCCGGTGAGGCATTCTCATTTATCTTCCTTTTGTTTTCTGCCTTAATTTCTGACAATTATCATTTATTCCGTTCCTTTTAGCTTGGTGGTGAATGCTGAGGTTTTGCTAGCCTTTCAGTTCTGCCATTCAGGCTCTTTCCAAAAATAACAGAAAACAAACAAACAACAAAAAACAAACAAACAAAAAAAAAAAAACCAGGAGCTTAAACACAAGTACCTTGATCTATATTTGACTAATGAGATTGTCTTAGAGCTGGAGGGGATTTCCCAGTCCAGATATTTCCTTGAATTTTCTTCGATGTCAGAAAAGAGTTTTTTAAAAAAAGTGCTCTTCCAATGGTGGTCCTGAGTCAGATGGCCCCAAATCAGGTTTCTCTCTCATCTTTTAAATCTTTTTGAGGATCTTTCTGTCCTCACCAAAATGTACAAAGTTTTACAGGTTCACAGACCTTCTCACCTTTTAAACCTTTTTGAGGACCTTTCTATCCTAAGAAAAATGCACCCAGTTTTAGAGGCTCACAGACCTTCTGATATCCACAAATGACTGCCTCCAAATTAGGATTCCTGCCTGCACTAGCATACTTCTGGAGTTCTGAGATGAAGATTATCTAGTATGAAGGCATCAGTAGTGAATGCAGCTTTTGTGATAGAAGAATCTGATTTCCTCTCAGTTTTTCATAATTTTCATAAGCACTTTCAGCCTCATATGTCAGAAAGTCTGGGAGTGCTGTGTGCCATGGCATGGGACTCTGTAATTACTCTCCAACTGGCGCTCAGATTTTCCTAGAACATCAACACCAACACTCTGTTAATTCATAGCCTTTTAGAGGAAGTGGAGCTCCAAAATTCCCATTCATTGCATGTAGCAGGAAGGTGACCTCTAGTGGATTTAGCTGGTAGTTTACAGGAAATTCTGGAATAAGGAGCTGTCATTGTGGATACAGGGACCAGATTATTGAAATTAATCTGCTGTTCAGTTATCTGGGGCCCTGAAGTTTATTTGGATGCAAAATGTCAGCTTCATTGCCAAGTGCGGGGCAGATGAGGGGCTACATTTGAATGAAGGAAGATTCATCATTGTTTAAACGTGGCTTCAAGAGACCTTGAATCCCCTGGAACTAAAATTTCTCTAAAGAAAGACCTAGGATTAGGTTATAGATAGACCAGCCCACTGGATTGATTCTGGGGGACAAAAAGCAGTCTCTTTGGAATAATAAGCAGTAAGAATAATTTGAAGTCATGATGTACATTTTAGGTAAAGCAATGGAGTGAATATTCCACATTTTATGTTCTGAATGGTGGGACTGTAGGTGGGGGGAAGAGAAGGAAACTAATATTATTAAAGTTCCAGCTGAAGGCTAAACATTTATTTTAATCTTCACAAAAAGCCTGAGAGTTTTATTTTCAGTATCATCTCCAGCAAATAAATTACTGCATACGATTTGATGAATTCTGACAGATTCTTCAATCAAGTGCTATAGGGACCCAGGAATGTACTGATTACCTGGAGAGAGAGAAGTGGGAAGGGCAGCACCAGAAAGGAATGAACATTTGTGCAGGCTATTGTGTTGTCCAGTAGAGTAACCACTAGCCATATGTGGCTATCTAAATTTAAATTCATTCAAATAAATTAAAACTTCAGTTCCCCAGTTGCACAAGCCATATTTGAAGTACACACTAGCGACATGCAGCTAGTGGCTACTTTGATGGACAACACAGGTCATTGCAGAAATGTCTTTAAAAAGGTACTGGAGGGAGGCTGGGTACAGTGGCTCACATCTGTAATCCTAGCACTTTGGGAGGCTGAAGTGGGTGGATCACTTGAGATCAGGAGTTTGAGACCAGCCTGGCTAACACGATGAGACCCTGTCTCTACTGAAAATACAAAAGTTAGCTGGGCATGCTGGTGCATGCCTGTGATCCCAGCTATTTGGGAGGCTGAGGCAGGGGAATTGCTTGAAGCCCGGGGGTGGAGGTTGTTGTGAGCCGAGATCAAGCCACTGCTCTCCAACCTGGGCAACAGGACAAGACTCTGTCTCAAAAAAAAAAAAAAAGAGAGAGAGAGAGAGAAAGAAATGTGGTGGGGGAAAGAGTGGGTGTTTGTGTTTGTTAGATTGAGGGAATACCCTGTCAAAAGCACAGTGGAGGAGTGAAATAGCCAAGGAAACACAAGCAGCCCTTTATGGCTCGAATCAATACAATGTAGGAATGTTTGGAGATAAAGTTCTCTTGGTTTCTTTCTGTATTTCCATTCAATTCTCAGTCTTTCTTTTTTTTTCTTTGAGATAGGGTCTCAGTGTCACTCAGGCTGGAGTGCAGTGGCATGATGATGGCTCACTGCAGCCTTAACCTCCCGGCTCAAGTGAGCTTCCTGCCTCAGCCTCCCAAGTAGCTGGGATTATAGGCGAACACCACCATGCTTGCTACTTAATTTTTTTTTTTTTTTAAAGACAGGGTCTCCCTATGTTGCCCAGGCTGGTCTTGACCTCCTCAGCTCAAGGGATCCTCCTGCCTTAGCCTCCTGAAGTACTGGGAGCAAAAGCATGAGCCACTGCAATGGCTTCAGTTTCTTTTTTTCTTTCTTTATCATTATGATGTTTTTTCCCCCAAGATGGAGTTTCACTCTTGCTGCCCAGGCTGGAGTGTAATGGCCTGATCTTGGCTCACCACAACCTCTGCCTCCCGGGTTCAAGTGATTCTCCTGCCTCAGCTTCCTGAGTAGCTGGGATTACAGGCATGCACCACCACACCTGGCTAATTTTGTATTTTTAGTGCGGGGGGGGGGTGCGGGGGGAGTTTCTTCATGTTGGTCAGGCTGGTCTTGAACTCCCGACCCTAGGTGATCGACGTGCATCGGCCTCCCAAAGTGCTGGGATTACAGGCGTGAGCCACCGCGCCTGGCCCTTCAGTTTCTTTTGAGAACTTCTCTTCTCCCTACGTCTGAGTTCTTCCTATAGCTTAGGGCTGTGTGCTAGCTCCTCTCTCTGCTTTTCTCTGCACTCTTGCTGAGGCTCTCACTTACCTGACTGCTTCCATTACCGTCTCTACGCTGATTTCCAAATCCCTGTCTCCAGTCTAAATCAGTTTTACTTTGTTTCTCTTTTCTCTGCCCAGCTTTAACCTTGCATTGATCTTTGTCTTTATTTCATTCTTTGTACTCTTTTCGAGATTCTTATTCAAATAAATAGTGGCTGACTCAGGCTGGGCACAGTGGCTCATGCCTGTAATCTCAGCAATTTGGGAGGCCAAAGTGGACAGATTGCGTGAGTAAAGGAATTCAAGACCAGTCCAGCCAACATGGTGACACCCTTTCTCTACTAAAAATACAAAAATTAGCAGGGTGGTGACACACATCTGTGGTCCCAGCTACGAGCTGAGGCACGAGAATCTCTTGAACCCAGGAGGTGAAGGTTGCAGTGAGCTGAGATCGCGTCACTGTACTCCAGCCTGGGGAATAGAGGGAGACCCTGTCTCAAAATGAATAAATAAATAAATAAAATAAAAACATAGCTGACTCCCCACCCACCGCAAAAGAGACAGAGTTTTGCTCTGTTGCCCAAGCTGGCCTCCACTCCTGGGCTCACCTCAGCCTCTTAAGTAGTTGAAACTATGCCTTTCACATTTATTATCTCTAGTTTGGTTTTTTTGAATGTTAGGCCTCTGTAGAAAACACTTGACATCTTCATTTGGATGGCTTCATAGAGGCCCCAAACCTAAAACTAGTATGTCCAAAATTGAATTTATCATCTCTCCACCATGTCCAAAATAACTTCCGCCTCCTCCGTTCCCATCTTGAAGAATGGTAGTGCCGAATCCTCAGTTGTTGAAGCCAGAAACCGAGATGCCACTCAAGCTGCCCCTCTCTCTTCCTCCCTCCTCCCTCCAGTCTGTTACCAGGTCTTCTTGGTTCTACCTGTAAATATCTATCTGTTCTACAGGCTTTCAGTCTTGCTTCTCAGCCATTCTCCATGGAACAGCTAGAGTGACTCTGTGTGTGTGTGTGTTCTTTTTTTTTTCTCCCAATGCCTTTAAGTCAATGGTTTTTTTTTTTTTTTTTTTTTTTAGACAGAGTCTTGCTCTGTCAGCCAGGCTGGAGTGCAGTGGCTCTATCTCAGCTTACTGCAACCTCTGCCTCCTGAGTTCAAGAGATTCTCCTGCCTCAGCCTCCCAAGTAGCTGGGATTACAGGTGCCTGCCACCATGCCTGGTTAATTTTTTTATTTTTAGTAGAGACTGGGTTTCACCATGTTGGTCAGGCTGGTCTCGAACTCCTGACCTCGTGATCTGCCCGCCTCAGCCTCCTAAAGTGCTGGGATTACAGGTGTGAGCCACTGCACCTGGCCTAGAGTGACTTTCTAAAACACAAATCTGATTAAGTTATTCCCTCATTTACACCCACTGAATGATCTTCAGGACTAACTCCAAACCCCTTTAACTGAGTTACAGGCCTGTGTGATTTTAGCCTTGTCTACATCTCTGGTCTTAATTCTTTCTCCTCACATCAAGATCACTTCTTTTCTGAGCCTTTGCATTTGCCATTCTCTCTGCTTGGAACATTCCCCTTCTTTCTTTGGCTAACGTGCCACTCATCCTCCAGCTCCAAACTGAGGTGTAAAGCCCCCTAAGACAGCTTTCCATTCCTTTCCAGGACTGGCTTTCTGTTCTTTCCAGGGGATACTAAGCTATGAGAACTATGAAGGCAAAGACCAGGTCTATTTGGTTCTGCACTTTTTTTTTTTTTTTTGAGATGGAGACTTGCTCTGTTGTGCAGGCTGGAGGCTGGAGTGCAATGGCGCAATCTCTGCTCACTGCAACCTCCATCTTCTGGGTTCAAGTGATTCTCCTGCCTCAGCCTCCCGAGTAGCTGGGATTACAGGGATGCACCACCATGCCTGGATATAATTTTTGTATTTTTAGTAGAGACAGATTTCACCATATTGGTCAGGCTGGTCTCGAGCTCCTGACCTCAGATGATCCACCCGCCTCAGCCTCCCTCCTAAAGTGCTGGGATTACAGGCATGAGTCACTACACCGGGCCTTGATTCAGCATTTTATCACCAGTGATCAGCACAGTTTCTGGAGTACAAAAGGTGCTCTTGTATAAATATGTATGTAATATAATGTTTATACAAGAAGAAATATTTGTTGGATAGATGCATGAATGGAGACAAAGGCCATGCTGGGATTTTATGCCATGCTACCCCGCTGAGATTTTTTTTCTTATAACTGATGGGGACTTAGTGAAGGATTTTAAGTGGGAAAACAGCATAAACATTTGCCTTTTGGAAAAGTCCCCAGGTGATGCAGATTATGACTGGGATGGGGATGAGGGCTGGAAGCTAGAAGTAGCAATACTGAAATGTTATCACAGTAATCCAGGGAAGAAATCAGGACCTGAATCAAGATAGTGGCAGTTGGGATAAAGATGAGTTGATTTTGAGAGACAGGGACTCGGAATGATGGCATCTGGTGACTATTTGGTGGGGTGAATAAAAGAGAAGAGTTCAAGATGACTTCAGATTTCTTTCTTTTTTTTTTTTTTTTTTTTTTTCCTTGGGTCCGATATTTACTTTTACGAGTTTGGGACAGAGTTTCATGCCGTTTCTTAGGCTGGAGTGCAGTTGAGTGATCTCAGCTCACTGCAACCTCCACTTCCCAGGTTCAAGTGATTCTCCTGTCAGCCTCCAGAGTAGCTGGGATTACAGGCACATACCACCATGCCCAGCTAATTTTTGTGTTTTTTAGAGACAGGGTTTTGTGATACTGGTCAGGCTGGTCTAGAGCTGCTGACCTCCCGTGATCCACTCACCTTGGCCTCTCAACGTGCTGGAATTAGAGGGGTGAGCTACCATGCCTGGCCTGACTTCCAGATTTCTAACTGGATGAATGAGTGATTCACAAATACTTGAAGAGGGTCTGGAGGGGGAAGTCACAACTGAAGGTGATGAATTCTGTTTGGAAGATGGTAAATCTGGTTACCTCTAGGTTATCCAGATGAACCTAATAGGAAAGAGGTTAGAATTGAAGATAGAGATTTTGAATCATTAGTGTAAGAGAGGTACTTGAAAAATGCAAGTGAAGGTGAGAGATCACCCAGTGACAAGAAAGTCAACAATGGAACTCTAGGGGATACTGACTTTTTTTTTTTTTTTTTTTCCCAGACAGCCTTGCTCTGTCACCTAGGCTGGAGTGCAGTGGTGCTATCTCAGCTCACTGCAAGCTCCACCTCCTGGGTTTAAGGATTATAAGTGTGCACCACCACTCCCAGAGAATTTTTGCATTTTTAATAGCGACGAGTTTTCACCATGTTGACCAGGCTGGTCTCAAACACCTGAGTTCAAGTGATTTACCTGCCTTTGCCCCCAAAGCACTAGGATTACAGGCATGAGCCACTGCATGTGGCTGGTGATACTGACTTTTGTTTTAAGTTATTTTTAAAAATTTGACTGGGGACAGTGGCTCACTCCTGTAATTCCAGGACTTTGGGAGGCTGAGGTAGGCTGATGGCTTGAGTTGGAGACCAGCCTGGGCAACATGGCAAAACCCCATCTCTGCTAATAATACAAAAAAGTAGTTGAGTGTGGTGGATTATGCCTGTGGTCCCAGTTACTTGGGAGGCTGAGGTGGGAGGATCGTTTAAGTCCAAGGGGCAGAGGCTACAGTGAGCCAAGATGGCACCACTGCACTCCAGCCTGGGTGACAGAGTGAGACTCTGTCTCAAATAAGATATCATTTAATAACTCTTTATTAAGTATCTTCTATGTGCAAGGCACTGTGCTTGGTAGTGTGTCTGTGTGTATGCAGGTGGGGAAAGGAGATTATAAGGAAATAAAAGTTTCTCAATCTTTTAGTCTCTTTTTCTCTCTCACCCCAACTCTGTACCTTGTAACCAGCCCAACTCAACAACCAGGAAGAAAAAAAAAAAAAAAAAAGCAAGATCCATTCACATACATTGCCCAGGGTCCACCCTGGTTCCTTTCTTGCTCTAGATCGTGTTTCCTGCCATTTGGACTTGCATTGATCTTGAGCACCCCAAATGAATTCTTAGAACTCTTTAAGAACTTGGACTTACCTTTCAGAATGTTATTACTCCTAGATGCTTTGGGGAAGGTACTCTGCTCCAATTCTGCTTATGAGGACCCAAACCCTGGCAGCAACTGGCTCACTCTTACAGTCAGGAACAGCCAGTTTGGACTTCCTTTTTTAAATTTTTTTTTTTTTTTTTTTTTTTTTTTTGAGATGGAGTCTTCTTGTGTTGCCCAGACTGGAGTGCAATGGTATAATCTTGGCTCAATGCAACCCCTGCCTCCCAGGTTCAAGCAATTCTCCCGCTTCAGCCTCCCAGGTAGCTGGGATTACAGGCAAGTGCCACCATGCCTGGCTAATTTTTGTATTTTTAGTAGAGATGGGGTTTTGCCATGTTGGTCAGGCTGGTCTTGAACTCCTGACCTCAAGTGATCCACCTGCCTTGGCCTTCTGAAGTGCTGGGATTACAGGCATGAGCCACCGCACCTAGCCTAGTTTGGATATTTGGTTTGGGCCTTTTGTCTATAACAGTCCCTCCTGCCCTGGCCCCCTGTGTCCTGGCATTTAGTCTTGTACCTGTGAGCCTGTTTTCAAGTCATCACTGCTGGTGTTTGTTCTATGCTTAACATGTAGACAACATTTAACTCTGTAGGGCTCAGGCTTCCTTAGTTAGGGCTGACCCTTTAGGAACCATGCTTTGGTGGGATCAATACTATGCCTTCAATATAAGGCAACTGTAGGTTAATAACTAGGATGCTTTTCTCAAAGAAATAGGGAAACTCAATATCTAATATTCTCTTGATTAGCATTTAAAGATGCTAGTAAGCCAAGATTTGTCATATTAGTTGCTGTCCAAGCATGCTTAAATTTGATGCCTTTTTCTAATATTTAAGACAAGAACATAGGGATTTATTCTCAAGACATACAGAACACTTGAAAAGTCTAAACAATGTGTTAAAATGTAACAGGAAAAAGAAGTTATGTGTGAATTTCCTGACATGCTAAATTATAGACATTTGCCTGCTTGGGTCAGAATTATTATCTCATTTCTTTCCAGCTGCTGCAGAAATCCTCCAGAGACCCATGTTTACAGCTGTGGCCATTCATGATCTGAACAATAGCAATCAGTGATCCTGTTTAGTGAATAACAGCTTACTGTTACTAATGAATAACAGTTCGTACAGTGTTTATAACATGAGCTGCCTGTGAAGGGGCATCCAAGAGGAGTTAAGGGTTAGTGGGTATGAATGGCTTAATGAAAAATTACACTTCACAAAATACTTCAAGTCCAGCTGGTGGTAGAAGAAATCCATCTGGAAATTAAGCTCATCAGGAGTTTAACAACTACGCTTGTTTAGGTTTGCCATGATTGAGTGAATCCAGAGTAGAGGGTTCAGGCCAGGCACAGTGGCTCATGCCTGTAATCTTAGTGATTTGGGAGGCCTAGGTGGAAGGGTTGCTTTAGACCAGGAGTTTGAGAGACCAGCCTGGGCAACAACGTGAGACTCCTGCCTCCCTTCTCTACCCAAGCCCCCGCCAAAAGAGTCAGCCAGGCATTGTGGGTTGCACCTATAATTCCAGCTACTTAGGAGGCTGAGGCAGGAGGATCCCTTGAGTCCAGGAATTTCAGGCTGCAGTTGAATGATTTTCATACCACTGCACTCCAGCCTGGGTGCCAAAGTGAGACCCTGTTTTTTAAAAAAAAAAATGGTGAACGGTTCTTAAGAGTAGAAAGCAGCATCTGTGTCCTTGGATTGAAATACTTTCTGATTTTTTTCCCCATGGAATTACTTCCTTAGTGCATTTTACCATAAGGGGGTGCTCTGGGATAGTCGTTTTCAGCAAAGCAGTGGTCTCTTCTGCTCTGTTAACTGAAAAAAGGCAAACATTTATTCTGCATCCCATCTGTATTCACTAATCTTCAACAGGTGTCTATTTACATTAAAAACATGGAAAAAAAAACTATTTAAAATGTAAACAACCAATGTCTGACTGCTAAGGAAAAGACAAACATTGAAAACTCTTTTGTGTGGGTACATGTTCTCTTACAGAGATTAGAGCCGTGTGAGGTGGCTCACACCTGTAATCCAAGCACTTTGGGAGGTTGAGGCAGATGGATCACCTGAGATCAGATGTTCAAGACCAGCCTTGCCAACATGGTGAAACCGTATCTCTACTAAAAATACAAAAAATTAGCCAGGTCCCCCCCCCAAAAAAAAGAGATTAGATTCAAGTGAACTGAAGCTGCACTGGATTTCTTCTGGGTTAGGAACAGAAAGCCATAAAGGATTTGCATTTGTCCTTTCACTCTTTTTTTTTTTTTTTTTTTGGTAGCATTATTTTAACTATATCTTTCAGCCAATGTTGTGGAGATGCATTATGATTGAAATTGCTTTCGTACAAAGCTCCGTCAGTGCTAACCCATGCTTGAGGGAAAGGCATAGGAATCAAGAATTACAAAGTAGTTTTATTCTCATCTCTGTCACATTTATGAATCCATATTTAAGTTTTTTTTTTTTGAGACAGAGTCTTGCCCTTGTTGCCCAGGCTGGAGTGCAATGATGTGATCTCAGCTCACCTCACAGCAACCTCTGCCTCCCAGGTTCAAGCGATTATCCTGCCTCAACCTCCCAAGTAGCTGGGATTACAGGCATGCACCACCATGCCTGGCTAATTTTGTATTTTAAGTAGAGACAGGGTTTCTCCATGTTGACCAGGCTGGTCTCAAACTCCTGACCTCAGGTGATCCACCCGCCTCAACCTCCCAAAGTGTGGGATTACAGGTGTGAACCACCACACCCAGACAATTTTTAGGTTTTGTTACTAAGTATATGTGGTAAGGAGATGGAGAGGAAACTCAGTTCTGTTTTCAAGTACTTGAGAGAGGCAATCAGAAGCAATCATAGCTATTCTAAGCACAAGATGTTGTGAAGGACAACCAACTCATCAAGGTCACCAACAGGACATTTGCAGAAATGGCCACAATATGGAGGTCAGAATAGTGAGCCCTCAATGTTTGGTCTGGAGAACTCCCTGGGTTCTACGGCCGCATGTTAGAAGGTGCTGGTTCCTTCCAGCCTGGGTGACGAATAGTCCTGGTATACAGCAAAGGGACTGGGAGAAATGTTACACCTTTGCTTATGGAGAGCAATTCTGTCTATACACATTCTCTGAACTCACCTTCTTTGGCAAAAGTAGAGGAGGCTTCTTTAGTCATCTTCATGACCATTTAACTCCGTATACAAAATAAAAATTTGAGGATTTACATAATTTAACTTGGGAAATTTTATAAGAGAATAATGACTGGTCATCAGTCTTTAGTATCCTCGTTATTTCAGTACTTTTTAATAATTCAAGATATATTCATACCAATATCTACTTTTTTTTTTTTTTTTAGATGGAGTCTTGCTTTGTCTCCCAGGCTGGATGGAGTGCAGTGGCATGATCTCAGCTCACTGCAACCTCTGCCTCCTGGGGTTCAAGTGATTCTCCTGCCTCAGCCTCCTGAGTAGCTGGGATTACAGGCATGCACCACCATGCCTGGCTAATTTTTGTAGTTTTAGTAGGAACAGGGTTTTTGCCGTGTTGGCCAGGCTGGTCTTGAACTTCTGACCTCAGGTGATCTGGCCTCCCAAAATGCTGGGATTATAGGTGTGGGCCACTTCACCCAGTCACAAATACCTACTTTTTTTTTTTTTGTAGAGACGGGGTTTCACCATGTTGACCATGATGGCCTCGATCTCTTGACCTGGTGATCCACCCGCCTCGGCCTCCCAAAGTGCTGGGATTATAGGCGTGAGCCACTGCGCCCAGCAGAAATACCTACTTTTAAAAAATACTTTTTCCTGCCGTGTGCAGTGGCTCACTCCTGCAATCCATTCATTTTGGGAGGCTGGGGCAGGTGAATTGCTTGAGGTCAGGAGCTCAAGACCAGCCTGGGCAACATAGTGAAATCCTGCCTCTACAAAAAATCCAAAATTAGCCAGGTGTGGCAGTGCACACTTGTGGTCCCAGCTACTCTGGAGGCTGAGGAGGGAGGATCACTTGAGCCTGGGAGAGCTAGGCTGCAGTGAACTGTGATTGTGCCACTGTACTCCAGCCTGGGTGGAGGAGCCAGACTCTGTCTCAAAATCAAAACACACAAAAACACCTAAACACATTTAAAAATAATATTAAGCTTCATTTCCCGGAATTGGTTTTCTTCATGGTGTGTGTGTGTGTCCTAGAGGTGCTACAAGAAAAAGAGGAAAAAGTAGCTCTGGGCAAAGGAAAATATACATGAGTTTTTCTTTAGGTTTAAAATTGTATTTTCCTTGTTTTTTTCCACCCGTTTAAAAAAAAACCCTCACGTTTCCTAGACTCTTGATTATGACAGAACATCCTAAGGAAACGACTTTAATATTAGAACCCATAAGAGATTATCAAATGGTGAATATCTAAAACAAGGAAAAAAAATGTTTTCAATATTTTTTTTTTTTGCCCCTCCTTCCCATTTGTAAATGTAACAGTTTTAAGATTTATTTATTTTTTTGAGCCAGAGTCTCACTCTGTTGTCCAGGCTGGAGTGCAGTGGTGTGATTTCTGCTCACTGTAACCTCTGCCTCCTGGGTTCAAGCGATTGTCCTGGTTCAGCCTCCCAAGTAACTGGGATCACATGTGCATACCACCACACCTGGCTAAGTTTTGTATTTTGTATTTTTAGTAGAGACAGGATTTCACCATGTTGGCCAGGCTGGTCTCGAACTCCTGAGCCCAAGTGATCCACTCTCCTCAACCTACCAAAATGCTAGGATTACCGGCATGAGCCACCATGCCTGGCCAAAAGTTTTAAGATTTAGAGTAAACATATACTCCACTTGGCTGATAGTTGTCCTGTATATTTTGTGGGCTGAACAAGCATCAGACAGGGACGTGCAGTGGCTAGATTGGCTTCTGATCTGCACACACATTGCCCCGCCCCGCCCTCATTAATCCTTTGTGCAGAGCAGAGGCTCTGGGTGCAGTTTTAGGGCAAAAGAATGACCAAAATATGTGGGTGTGTATTTGGCCAAAGGGTTAGTTGAATGTGGAGCAGAGATACCAGCCTGGAAATAGGTCACATTTAATGAAAAATGCACAATCATCATGGCATTGTGGGTTTCAAAGAGGTGATTCCCAGCCATAGCGAACACAGGGGAGAAGGAGGCATCTGTGTGGAACTGCTTTAAAACAGAATTCCTGTGGATCCTGGCTGCTGGCGGGGTGGGACTCACCAGTACCTCTTAGGAAATGAGATAATGGGAGTTTGCTAGGCATAGTTGAGTTTTTTGGATTGTTAGTCATAAATCTTCAAAAAGAAAACAAAAATCCCCTATCGTTTAAATAGAGGAATGACTTCAAAATAATGACTGTCCATACTAGGAAAAAATCCAGGGGCAAAGGTGTTTTCCCATCACATGCTGAGAACTGTGAATAAGCAGAGACATGAAATTTTTCTCATTCTACTTATGAAAAAAGAATAATGAAGAAAATAAAGTGACCAAAGTATCTCTAACTCTGAGTGTTAAATAGTAAGATATAAAGCTCCCTTCCAGCTGGGCATGATGGCTTACGCCTGTAATCCCAGCACTTTGGGAGGCCGAGGTGGGCAGATCACTTGAGGTCGGGAGTTTGAGACCAGCCTGACCAATAGAGAGAAATCTCATCTCTACTAAAAATACAAAAAAATTAGCTGGGTGTGGTGTCAGGTGTCTGTAATCCCAACTACCCAGGAGGCAGGCAAAGGGGAATCACTTAAACCTGGGAGGTGGAGGTTGTGGTGAGCCTAGATCGTGCCTTTGAACTCCAGCCTGGACAACAAGAACGAAACTCCATCTCAAAAAATATTAAGAATAATAAAATGAAACAAAAGAAAACTTTCTTAGTGCTGGGCACCAGTGGCCCACACCTGTAATCCCAGCACTTTGGGAGGCCGAGGCGGGTGGGTCATCTGAGGTTGGGAGTTCAAGACCAGCCTGGCCAACATGGTGAAACCCTGTTTCTACTAAAAAATACGAAAATTAGCCAGGCGTGGTGGCGAGCATCTGTAATCCCAGCTACTTGGGAGGCTGGACAAACAACAAACAACTCTCTTAGATACATACTTTATTAGAAGTTCTTCTATTTCCTTTCAAATATGTGTATGTGTGCGTGTGTATGTTTTAATATATTTGTAATCATCTCTAAGTACATACACAACATAACTGAGGTTATTTTTTGAGAGAGACATATAAAAGATTAGACTCAACCACTTTAAACATGGAAACAATGCTATTTGGCAGTGTTAACAAAAATTTTATATAATTATGGCTAGCTGTGGATTGCAAACAGAATACAGCAATGGAAAGTGGCTTTCAAAAGGGCAAGTATATTAATGAAGGTATTACAATGGGAATAAGGAAGTTGATGGTTTATTCTGCTTTCTGCTGGTTAATGTTATGACTCATAACATCAACCCATTCCTTCAGAAGAGCTAGAACAGTAAGGGGCCATGAAATTAGGACATCAAAGAAGAATTAAAGGATCTTGGAATTGTTGAGTCTGAAAAAGGCAAGACTAGAGGAGTCCAGAAAAGGAAGAAGGATCAGGCTGCTTTAGGATGGGCCTTCCAAGTAGACTATGTTCAGTGAGTGGAAGTAATAGGGATCAGGCAAATTTTGGCTAAACATTGAGCTCTTCACTTGTAGAGCCATTGGCCATTTGTAGAGGAGATTCAAATAGTGGGAAGATACCATAATAGGATGAAGTCTATGAGAGCAAGATATACCCTCAACCTGCCAAAACCCTGGGAATCAAGTTCAATTTATTGGCAAAGAATGTAAAAATAAACAAGTACAGAATCAAACAAGTATTAATATAACCTTAGGCATACAATAAGTGCTATAAAATATTTTGCTTCTTAAGTATTTGTTGAATTTGAGTAGGTTTAAAGTGATAAGCCCAGAAATATTTTTATCTATTTTTCCATTTTTAGTATTAAGCCTATCATTTTCTTTCTTTCTTTCTTTTTTCTGAGATGGAATTTCACTCTGTCACCCAGGCTGGAGTGCAGTGGCAGGATCTTGGCTCACTGCAACCTCTACCTCCCAGGTTCAAGTGATTCTCCTGCCTCAGCCTCCTGAGTAACTGAGATTATAGGCGTAGGTAACCATGCTTGGCTAATTTTTGTATTTTTAATAGAGATGGAATTTCGCCATGTTGGTTAGGCTGGTGTCAAACTCCTGGCCTCAAGTGATCTGCCCACCTTGGCCTCCCAAAGTGCCACCTCACCCGGCCAGCACTTTGGGAGGCTGAGGTAGGTAGATCGCTTGAGCCCTGGAGTTTGAGACCAGCCTGGGCAACATGGTGAAACTCCATCTCCAGTCTGGATGACAGAGCGAGACTCCAACTCAAAAGAAAAGTGCTGGGATTACAGGCATGAGTCACCATGCCTGGCCAATTTTTAAGACTATGCATAAGGATTGCTAGATTGAGGTTTTTTTTTTTTTTTTTTTTTTGTTGTTGTTATTGTTTTTGAGTTGAAGTCTTACTCTGTCACGAACGCTAGAGTATAGTGGTATGATTGTGGCTCACTGTAGCCTCAACTTTCTGGGAATAAGGGATTCTCCCACCTTAGCCTCTTGAGTAGCGGGGACTACAGGCACACCTGGCTAAATGCTTAAAAACTTTTTGTAGAACAAAGTTCTCATTATGTTGCTCAGTCTGGTCTTAAATAGTTGGGCTTAAGTGTGGATCTCATTTAGCACACCTGGCTAAATGCTTAAAAACTTTTTGTAGAACAAAGTTCTCATTATGTTGCTCAGTCTGGTCTTAAATAGTTGGGCTTAAGTTTTTGATAGAAAAATCTACTTCTAGGTTTAGCCTCTTTTTAGATTATTATGACTAACAATGTAAAAAACAACCCTTCTGGGTTTTGGTGGCTATTAGAATAAATGGAACTCCTTCTTTTTACCTTTGCTATGAGCTGCAAATAATTGAATCAAGGGCCAGCGATTTCCTATGTCTGCCTTAAATAAAATTAAAAATGACTTTGAAGAATCTCTTCTTGTTCTTTTCACAGTAAGTGGTGCTGGAACAATTGGATATCTATATGGGGAAACATTGAACTGACTTCAACCTTATACCATAGACAAAAATTAATTCCTGGTATGTGAAAGTCAAAACTATAAAGCTTTTTTTTGGGGGGGGGCGGGGACAGAGTCTCACTCTGTTGTCCAAGCTGGAGTGCAGTGGTGCAATCTCAGCTCACTGCAACCTCCACCTCCTGAATTCAAGCTGTTTTCACGCATCTGTCTCCTGAGTAGCTGGGACTACAATCACTTTAAAATGGGAACAAAATGCTATTTGGCAGTGTTAACAAATATTTTATATCATTATTATGGCTAGCTGTTAGCCATGTGCCAACATGCCCAGATAATTTTTGTATTTTTTGGTAGAGACAAAGTATATTAGTTCGTTTTCATGCTGTTGATAAACACATACCTGAGACTGGGCAATTTATAAAAGAAAGAGGCTTAATAGATTATAGTTCTATGTGGCTGGGGAGGCCTCACAATCATGGTGGAAGGCGAGGAGGAGCAAGTCATGTCTTATATGGATGGCAGCTGGCAAAGAGAGAGCTTGTGCAGGGAAACTCCCCCTTACAGAACCATCAGATCTTGTGAGACATATTCACTGTCATGAGAACAGTATGGGAAAGACTTGCCTCCAGGATTCAATTACCTCCCACTGGGTCCCTCCCAGATTTGGGTGGGGACACAGCCAAACCATATCACAAGGCTTCACCATGTTGGCCAGGCTGACCTCAAGTGATCTGCCCACCTCAGCCTCCAAAAGTGTTAAGATTATAGGCATGAGTCACCATGCCTGGCCTATAAAGCTTTTAGGAGATAATATAGGAGAGTATTTCAATCTTATGAAATGATTTATTAAACAAGTCACAGCTGGGTATAGTGGCTCACTCCTGTAATCCCAGCACTTTGGGAGGCCAAGGCCAAAGGATCGCTTGAGCTCAGGAGTTTGATTCTAGTCTGGGCAACATTGTGAGACCTCATCTCTACAAAACAAAACAAAAAGCCAGGCATGGTGGTGCACACACCTCTACTCCCAGCTATTCAAGAGACTGAGGTGGGAGGATCACTTGATCCTGGGAGGTTGAGGCTACAGTAAGCTGTGTTCACGCCACTGCACTCCAGCCTGGATAACAGAATGAGACTCTATCTCCAAAACAAACAAACAAATCACAGGGCTGGGAGTGGTGGCTCATGCCTGTAATCCTAGCACTTTGGGAAGTCAAGATGGGTGGATCACCTGAGGTCAGGGATTCATGACCAGCCTGGCCAACATGGTGAAACCCCATCTCTACAAAAAAATACGAAAATTAGCCGAGCGTGGTGGCAGGTGCCTGTAGTCTTAGCTACTCAAGAGACTGAGGCAGGAAAATCACTTGAATCTGGGAAGTGGAGGTTGCAGTGAGCTGAGATAACATTGCACTCCAGCCTGGGTGATAGGGTAACACTCCATCTCAAAAAAAAAAAAAAAAAAAAGATATCTAGAGTTATCACGTCAATATTTTGAAGTATTTAGAGGAAAAATTAATATTCAAGCCTAACTTGTAGTAGGGGTTTATATTTCTGATTTACCTGAAATCCTACAAGAGTTGATTATAGGTGAAATTATAAAATTGACCAGAAAAGTGGGCTGGCCGTAGTGGCTCATGCTTGTAATCCCAGCACTTTGGGAGGCCGAGGCAGGCAGATCACCTGAGGTCAGGAGCTCAAGACCAGCCTGGCCAGCATGGTGAAACCCCATCTCTACTAAAAATACAAAAATTAGCCAGGCATGGTAGTATGTGCCTGTGGCAACACAGCAAGACTCTGTCTCAAAAAAAAAAAAAAAAAAAATTGTTTTTTGGCTGTATGCCCTCTTCCTTCCTGATTTTATCTTCTTGCTCAAATCCTGCATTTCATCTCTAATTTGTTTAACGAAGATGATAGCTGCTCTCTTGACTTAAGGGGTTAATTCTTCCAGGAATTTGCATTTTAAGAGATTCTTTTGAAGACTTAAAGGGTTTATAGACCCCAAATAAAATGTCAGATGATGGAATTTAAGCTATTTTTGAGAAATGTAAGGCCATTTTTCACAAGGTGGCTCACTTGTAAGGTATTGTAAGTAACAAGCAACCCCTGCTTGTAGAAGACCTACCAAAGAAGACGTCCCTTCTGGGTAGGAGTTGGTTTCTTTTGAAATTGACAAAGATTTAGGGCACTTTGCCTGAAGTTTTTGCTGTGTGAGAGGAAATCTCTACTAATTCAGTGAACTGTAAATAGTAGTAAACCCTTTAGCTGCCCATGTATGAAACAGCTAGTCTCAGCTCAGTCAAGTGAAATATAACCAACCACTAAAATATGACACTTAGAAGTCCTTCATAAAAGAAACCAGAGGCTGGGCACTGTAGCTCATGTCTGTAATCCCAGTGCTTTGGGAGTCTGGGGTCGGAGGATTGCTTGAGGCCAGCCTGGGTGAGACCCCGTCTCTACAAAAATTTAAAACAAAACAGAAAACCTAATCTGGGCATGGTGGCACACCCTTGTAGTCCCAGCTACTTGAAAGGTTGAGGCAGGATGATTGCTTGAACCCAGGAGTTTGAGGTTACAGGAGGCTACGATCACCTCTCTGCACTCCAGCTTAAGTAACAGAGAGCAAAGAAGGAAGCTGGAAAAATGATGCTGTTGGCTGGGATGAAATGAGTTTCTTTGACTTACAAAGTGTAGATTTTAAGATCACTAGTTTGGCAAAGTTAGAAAAGATATATCATTATGCAAAAGTACAAGAATAAGACTTCTGTTGAATTTGAAATGCATTCTTTAAACAATTATCCCCAAGATCAAACCATCTCCTATAATAGAAACGAGTGAAAAAAGAATACTAGATAGCTAACTGATTTGCTAAATAATTTGTAGACCTATACTTGCAGCTAACAGAATAATTTTGAACAATCTGAACTATATTCTAGCTGTTGAATACCCAAAAGTCACTTGGTTCCAATAATTACTAAGCCATCTCAAAACTGTGGGTAAAAACAATTGCTCCTATACTGGTTTAGATTTTAGCTCAACAATATACATAAGTGATAAAATATGTAGACACACACACACACACACACTCACACACACACATTCTCTTGAGAGTTTCAACTGGTTTCTTCTCTGAGTAGTCAGGGAAAACTTTTTGTTTTTTGTTTTTGAGATAGAGAGTTTCACTCTGTTGCCCAGGCTGGAATGCAGTGGTGCCATCTCAGTTCACTGCAACCTCCGCCTCCTGAGTTCAAGTGATTCTTACGTCTCAGCCTCTCAAGTAGCTGGGATTACAGGTATATGCCACAATGCCCAGACATTTTTTGTATTTTTAGTAAAGACGATAGTTTCACCATGTTGGCCAGGCTGGTATTGAACTCCTGACCTCAAGTGATCTGCCCACCTTGGCCTCCCAAAGTGCTGGGATTACAGGCATGAGCCACTGCACCCAGCTTAGAAACCTTTAATAGGTATCAGAAATGGTCCTTTGAGTATCCTGATGTATATTTGTTCTGGGTGGCCCATCTAGTCACCACATTAGTAGAAATCTTGTTTTTTATTTTAGTATACAGTTTTTATGGAATTCTCACAGATACACAAGGATATGTATATAAAGATGTTCACTGGAACATTTTAAAAACAAGAAATTCGAGATAAGCTGAAAATTTATTATAATGGGAAAGTTGTATTATGGTACAAGGATACAATGGGATGTAATTCAGTTGTTAAAATGAATGAGCTAAATGTATAGTAGGAATATAAAAAGGCCCTCCTTTTACTGAACTAACTTCTCTCTCCAGCCTGCACTGATGGCCTCATGGGAAGTTCCCTACGATCAGTTGACAGAGCAAGAGAAAACTCAGACCTGGTTTCTGCATCGTTCTGTGTAGTGTGTGCGTGTTATCCAGAAGGGAATGGGACAGCATTTCAACCCCTTCTTGGGACATCGATGAAGGACAGTGGTGAAGGAAAATCTTCCAAGTGGGTAGAACTTCCAACAGTGCACCAGGATGTTCATTTTGCTCACAAGGAGAAATGGACAACATGCAATTATGTACTGATTCGTGAGCTGCGTCCAATGGTTGGCTGAATGGTCAGGGACTTGGAAGGAAAACGATCAGAAAACTGGTGAAAAGGAGGCATAAAAATGAGAAAAAAAAACTGGTAAAAATGGAAGGCATATTTGGATAGACCTCTTTGAATGAATGAGAACTGTGAAGATATTTGTGTCCCATGTAAATGTTCATTGAAGGATGTCCTCAGCAGAGGGTTTTAATTAATTAATTTTTGAGACAGGATTTCACTCTGTTGCCCAGGCTAGAGTATAGTGGCACAACCAGGGCTCACTGCAGATTTAGGTAAAGCAAGAACATGGGATCATTGAGCTGGACTCAGGTGATCCCTTCACTTCAGCTTCCTGAGTAACCAGGACTACAGGTGCATGCCATCGCACCTGGCTGAGTTTTGCAGTTTTTTGTAGAGATGAAGTTTTGCTGTGTTACCCAGGCTGGTCTCAAACTCAGGAGCTCAAGCAACCTACCTGCCTCAGCCTCACAAAATGCTGGGATTATAGGTGTAGACACTGTGTCCAGCCAGCAGAGGTATATTTAAATGATCAAGCAGATAAGATGCCCTGGTCTGCGGATACGAGTCAGCCTCTTTCTTCGGCCACCCCTGTCATCACCCATGGGTGCGTGAAAATAGTGGCCTTCATGGCAAGCCTGGAGGTAAGCATGGTTCCAGCAGCATAGACTTCCACTTGTCAAGGCTGACAGCTACGGCCACTGCTGAGTGCTCAATCTGCTAGCGTTGGAGACCAACACTGAGTCCCTGACGTGGCACGATTTCCTGGGGTGATCAGCCAGCCACCTGGTGGTAGGTTGATTACCTTGGACTGCTTCCATCGTGGAAGAGGCAGCATTTTGCTCTTACTGGAATAGACACTTACTTGGGATATGGATTTGCCTTCCCTGCATGCAATGCTTCAGCCAAAACTACCATCTGTGGACTTACAGAATGCCTACTCACCCCATCATCATAGTAGTTTATACAGCATCGCTTCTGACCAAAGAACTCACTTCATATCGAACAAAGTGTGACAATGGGCCCATGCTCAAATAATTCTACTATGTTCTCCAACATTCTGAAGCACTCAGCTTGGTAGTATGAATGGCCTTTTGACGACTCAGTTACAGCACCAGCCAGGTGGCAGTACTCGGTTGGGCTGGGACAAGGTTCTCGAGGAGCTTATGCATCCTCTGAAGCAGTGTCCAATATATGATGCTGTTCTCCCATAGCCTGGCTTCATGAGGCCAGGTATCAAGGGGTGAAAATGGGAGTGGCACCACTCACCATTACCTCTAATAATCCACTGGCATTTTTTATTCCTGTCTCCATGACCTTCTGCTCTGCTGGCCTAGAAATCCTAGTTTCAAAGGGATAAATGCTTCCACCAGGAGACACAATAATGATTTCATTGAACTGGAAGTTAAGACTGCTAGCTGGCCACTGAGGACTCATCAGACCTCTGAATCAAAAGGCAAAGGAGTTGCTGCACTGGCTGGAGTGACTGATCCTCACTACCAAAGGGAAAATGGATCATAGTAGAGGTAAGGAGGAGTTTGTTTGGAATAGGAGATCGCTTAGAGTGTCCCTTAGTATCACCATGTCCTATGATTAAGGTCAATGGGAAACTACAACAGCTCAATCCAGGCAAGACTCCTAATGATCTAGACCCTTTAGGAATGAACGTTTGAGTCACTCCACTAGCTGAAGAGCCACAGCAGGCTGAGGTGCTTGCTGAAGGCAAAGGAAATACTGAACAAGTATTGGAAGAAGGTAGTTATAAATATCAGCTCTGACCATGTGACCAGTTACAGAAATAAGAAATGTGTCATGAGTATTTCTTCCTTACTTTGTCATGAATATGTTTATGTGCGTGTGTATATATATATGTGTGTGTATGTATATCCATGTATATGCAAACATGTTTTTTCTTTGTTTTCTTCCCCTCTTATCCGCGTGTTATATAGCACAGGATGTATTGGCTTTGCGTTGTAGAATTTAAGTTACAGTGTTTCAAGAAGAGTGCACATCACCTAACAGCTTTGCATCCTCTTCTGGGACAGGGTTAGTACAATTTCAGTTGAATACAGGATGGTTGTATCATGTTAGGCAGAAATAAAATCTTGTTGCTATCTTTATTTGGAGATTAAGCAGGGTTTAAAGAGATGGCTATGGGTGCCAGATTGACCAGGGCTAGACTTGTGATGGTTAATTTTATGTGCCAACTTGGTGAGGATGCCCAGATGTTTGGTCACCAGTCTAGACGTTGCTGTAAAGTTGTATTTTAGATGTGAATCAGTAGGCTTTGGGTAAAGCAGATTGACTTCCATGATGTGGGTTGCCGAGCAATACATACAGTACATTTCATTTTTATTAAAAATTTATGTTCAAGCATATACACAAATACTCATGGAAAAAAGGTCTGGAAACAATGTACAACAATTATTTTGGGGAATTAAATGGAAGTTGAGGTAAAGAAAGGGTCATGACTGGGCACAGTGGCTCACGCCTGTAATCCCAGCATGTTGGGAGGCTGAGGCGGGCAGATCACAAGGTCAAGAGATTGAGATCATCCTGGCCAACATGGTGAAACCCAGTCTCTACTAAAAACACACACACAAAATTAGCTGGGCGTGGTGGTGTGTGCCTGTAGTCCCAGCTACTCGGGAGGCTGAGGCAGGAGAATTGCTTGGACCCGGGAGGCGGGGAGGTTGCAGTGAGCTGAGGTCGCACCACTGCACTCCAGCCTGGTGCCTGGTGATGGAGTGAGACTCTTTCAAAAAAAAAAAAAAAAAAAAAAAAAAAAAGAAAGGGTCATATCTTTCCTCTTTTTTTCTTTAAATTAAGAAAGACAGGGTCTACTTTGTCCTCTAGGCTGGAGTGCAGTGGTGCGATCTTAGCTTGGCTTACAGCAGCCTCAACCTCCGGGTTCAAGTGATCTTCCCACCTCAGCCTCCTGAGTAGCTGGGACTACAGGCATGTGCCACCACGCCAGGCTAATTTTTTGTAGAGATGAGGTTTCACCATGTTGACCAGGCTGGTCTCAAATTCCTGGGCTCAAGTGATCCACCTGCCTTAGCCTCCCAAAGTGCTGAGAGTATAGGCATGAGCCACTGCACCTGGCCTCCCTTTTTATTTTGACAATTTCTCTAATTTAAATCCCCCCAGCCCCCATAGTGCATTCTTGCATTTGTCATTTATTCCATGGGAAGATACTACTTTTCTATATTTTGATTGTATCTTGATTAAGAATATCAGTTATCACCTTTAGGCTGACAGATTTTGTTTCTCAATATTCACCTACAAGCTGTATGCTGGAACCAGCACTACTCTATGCATCAGAAGCACAGATATTCCATGGCCATCTTTCCTCCAATCTGCAGGCTGTAGGAGTGTGCAGAATAAGGCTAAGAATAATGTAGCTTGTTTGAGACTCAGTATTTCATGACGACTAAATTTAGTACCGTAAATTATTAACAATGTGATGTATTTTTTGTTTTTCTTTTGAGATGGAGTCTTGCTCTGTTGCCCAGGCTGGAGTGCAGTGGTGTGATCTTGGCTCACTGCAACCTCCGCCTCCTGGGTTCAAGCGATTCTCTCACCTCAACCTCCCAAATAGCTGGGATTACAGGCACCCACCATCATGCCCAGCTAATTTTTGTATTTATGTAGAGATGGGGTTTCACCATGTTGGCCAGGCTGGTCTTGAACTCCTGACCTCAGGTGATCTGTCTGCCTCAGCCTCCCAAAGTGCTGGGATTACAGGCATGAGCCACTATGCCCTGCGCAATGTGATGTATTTTGTGTGAGTACAGATAACCTTTTATTGGTAGTACTGGTTCCAGCATACAGTTGTAGGTGAATATTGAGAAACAAAATCTGTCAGCCTAAAGGTGATAACTGATATTCTTAATCAAGATACAATCAAAATATAGAAAAGTAGTATCTTCCCCTGGAATAAATGACAAATGCAACTTACATTGTTGCAGATTGGGCTCCCCAGCCGTAGACTCAGAACTTAACATGCAGGATGTTTATTAAGGAGTACCCTTGGGATCCTAACTTGTGGAAGGGGTGTGGGGGAGAGAGGCGGAGGGATAAATCCAGCTGTAATGCACACCAACCACAGTCTCGGCCAATCCCACAAGAAGTGCTGAGGCTAGCATGGCCCTTTGGGGTTGTCCTAAGTTGGCCTTAGATGGCCAAGTCTTTCTATTCCTTCATCATCCGGTCATTGGATATGGGCCACCTTGGAAAGGGTATGACTTTGGGCAAGGTTGCTCTCTGCTTCTGAGGCAATCTGGGAAGTGAATATGTGACTGCTGAAGGCGAATCGAGTTGCTAACACAGGGTAAGGCTATCTGCCAACAGAACTAGCAGCTGGGGCAACTATTCCTTCATTGAAGACGCATCTGAGTGGTTATCCCAGCCTCATGCACCCTTCTTATTTTTCAGATCAGTTTCTCAGACTTTAAAACCATTATGTGTCTTTTTTTTCCCTCTTCAAAATATATGTTAAAACAAAGCTTGGGAAATGGATCTGATACTAGTTGAAAAGAATATTATTACATTTCTGTTGTACATACATTATATCCAGTTGATCCTGAGAAAGTTTTAAATTTGGGGTTATTTTTCTGTGGTATCAGTGCTAATCCCTTTACACATGATAAAGAAAATTTTATTCTTCATTTTTGCTTTTATGAGATCGAATTCAGTGTCATTCAATGATTTCTAAGGAACTCTCTTTCCCGGCTTATTAAGGGAAAAGCCAGGCCGAATTTATAATTCATCCCCTTGACAAATGTAACATTATCAAAAGCCATAACATTAAATAAAACTTAGCTTCTGCTCTAGGAAGACTAATCATGTGAGACTATTTTGTTAATGCTGTTGACATTTGGTTTCGTATTTGAATACTATGCTGATGAAAAATACCTGTTAGCTAGAATAAATGATACTAATATGAATAACAGAGGTTAGCCCTTATTGAGCTCTGTACTAAGTATTTAACCCGCATTATGTCATTTAAGTATCTTCTCAGTCTTATAAGGCTGATAATTTTATTTATTTTTTTTGAGACAGAGTCTTACTCTGTCGCCCGGGCTGGATTGCAGTGGTGCCATCATGGCTCACTGCAACCTCCGTCTCCTGAGTTCAAGCAATTCTCATGCCTCAGTGTCCTGAGTAGCTGGGATTACAGGTGCCAGCCACCACACCCAGGTAATTTTTGTATTTTTAGTAGAGACGGGATTTCACCACGTTGGCCAGGCTGTCTTGAACTCCTGACCTCAGGTGATTGGCCCAGCATGACCTCCCAAAGTGCTGGGATTATAGCTGTGAGCCACTGCACCCAGCTGAGGCTAATAATATTATTGGGTTTTATTATAAATGATAAAACTGAGGCTCAGTGGGCGAAGTTGCTTAAGGTCAAACATCTAGTAAGTATAGAGCAGGACTGAGAACCCAGGTTAATTGGACTGCAAGATTCGTGCCTCTTTCCGGTCCACTTTATTGACATTAAGGACTGATTTGAATACATTTCTTTCAAATGGTTGATCAAGTCTTTCTTAAAAATGTACTGTGAGCCCAGCACAGCCAGGGTTGGGGGAATAATAAATTATAAGCCTTTTTTGTGCATTTAATTTCGCTGAGGGATTTCAAGATTATCAAGGGGAATGTTTCCTAAACCTTATTTATTCACCGTTTTTCTGTTGCTGTCATATTTGTGTACCACATGAGGTGCTGCTTCCCTCTTTCTGATTTCTCCCATCTCCGGAACTTCTCTCAACTATGTTTAACAAAAGGTGAAAAAAAATGCAGATAGTTTTTCATTTATCTTTTATACCTCCTTGAAAGACGATTTACTACTTTGGTTAGTACAATTAGAAATTGATGTACTAGTGATAATTTATTTCACTATTGTATCATCCTTCTAAGCAATTCCACAATTCTTCCGTTTTCTTATTATTTTAGTTTTTAAAAAATCATAGTTGAGAAAAACTGATCAGAAATGGTAAATGAATTCCTAGGATAATGAAACAGCAAAACATTTCAAAATGTGAGAAAAACAAGATCACTAACATCTCATAATTTATCTTAGTTTTTATAAGGGTCCAATTGACCCATATGGCAATTGCAAAATAGAATGTTTTAGCCTATTAAAAACAAAGAAAGACAAAAATAAGTTAATTGTGCATTGAAAAATAACAAGAGACAGGGTGTGGTGACTTATCCCTGTAATTCCAGCACTTTGGGAGACCGAGGCAGGCAGATTATCTGGAGTTGGGAACTCGAGACCAGTCTGACCATCATGGAGAAACCCCATCTCTACTAAAAACACAAAATTAGCCAGGCATGGTGGCACATGCCTGTAATCCCAGCTACTTGGGAGGCTGAGGCAGGAGAATTGCTTGAACCTAAGAGGTAGAGGTTGTGGTGAGCTGAGATTGCACCATTGCACTCCAGCTTGGGCGACAAGAGTGAAACTCTGTCTCAAAAAACCAAAACCAAACCAAACCAAAACAAACACAAAAAGAGTATAATTGGATTGTTTGTAACACAAAGGATATATGCTTGGGGTGATAGATAGCCCATTTACCCTGATGTGATAGTTATGCATCACATGCCTGTATCAAAATGCCTCAGGTACTCCATAAGTATACACAGCTACTATGTACCCACAAACATTAAAAATAAAATAATATGAGAAAATTAAATTCAAAAACAAAGAGTAAAATTTCTCTTTGTTTTCTGAAGAATTCTAAGTTAAAACCAAAGTCAGTCTTCCTAAAGGATGATCTTTATGAAAAAGTCAATCCTTACAAATAGAACAGCTCAAAAAAGAAATTTGTTTTATTTTTGTATTTTTTGAGATGGAGTATCACTGTGTTATCCAAGTTGAAGTATAGTGGTGCCATCTTGGCTCACTGCAACCTCCACCTTCTGGATTTGAGTGATTCTCCTGCCTCAGCCTCCTGAGTAGCTGGGACTACAGGTGCATGCCACCACGCCTGGCTAATTTTTGTATTTTTAGTGGAGACGAGGTTTCACTGTGTTGGCCAGCTGGTCTTGAACTCCTGACCTCAAATGATCTGCCTACCTCGGCCTCCCAAACTGCTGGGATTATAGGTGTGAGCCACTGCACCTGGCCTCAAAAAAATTTTTTTTAATCAAAATGAGTCCAATAGACTGATATACCAAGGGCTTAATTTTGTAACAATTTTACAAGATAGATATTATTTTTATCTGCATTTTACAGATAAAAAATAACTCAGTGTTCAAGGCTAAGAAACTTGCAGCCAGTCCAAACCCAGAGCCCATGCTCATAATCCCTTACTATTCAATCTTCCCAGATAAATAAGTCCTCCAATTTTTTTTTGACCAAGTCTCACTGTTGTCAGCCTGGGCTGGAGTGCAATGGCACGATCTTGGCTCACTGCAACCTCTACCTCGCAGGTTCCAGCCGTTCTTCTGCCTCAGCCTCCCAAGTAGCTGAGATTATAGGCCACCACCGTGCCCAGCCAATTTTTGTATTTTTAGTAGAGACAGGGTTTCACCATGTTGGCCAGGCTGGTCTTGAACTCCTGACCTCATGTGATCCACCTGCCTCCGCCTCCCAAAGTGCTGGTATTAGAGGTGTGAGCCACCACACCCAGCCTCTTAAGGAGTTTTAGAAAGAAAGTTTTATATTCTTCTCAATTTTGATCCATCCCGTTTTCCAGGAAATTCTTTCAACCTAAATCTTATATAATCAATTTTAGTAGGCACCCTCCTTTTCTGTTCTTCTTGGAGAATAGGAATTGGTGGTGAATGTTCATCTACAGGCTTTGAGGATCATTATTAAGTTACTTTCCAGTGACTTAATTATTAATTTGCTTAATTATTAAGTCACTCTCCAGGCTATACAATTTTATTTTTTTATTTCTTCTCTTTTTATTGAAGAGGGGGACAGGGCCTTGCTCTGTTGCTCAGGCTGGAGTGCAGTGGCATGACCTCGGCTCGCTGTAGCCTCCAACTCCCAGGATCAAGTGATCCTCCCACCTCAGCCTCCTAAGTAGCTGGGACTACAGGCATGCACCACCATGCCAGGCTATACAATTTTATTTTTAAAAAATTTTTCAGCCGGGTGCAATGGCTCATGCCTATAATCCTAGCACTTTGTGAGGCCGAGGTGGGCAGATTGCCTGAGCTCAGGAGTTTGAGACCAGCCCATTGAGACCCCATCTCTACTAAAAATACAAAAATTATCCATTTGAGGTAGCGTGGGGCTATAGTCCCATCTACTCAGGAGGCTGAGGCAGGAGGATCACTTGAACCAGGAAGGTGGAGGTTGCAGTGAACCAAGATTGCACTACTGTACTCCAGCCTGGATGACAGAGTCTTGCTATGTTGCCAAAAGAAAAAAAAATTTCCTGTTTTCTTTTTCTATCTTTCAGTCATAATTATTGCTCTCTTCTACCTTATCTCCAAGATTTCCAGGTTTCTTTTACATTGTGAAGCTGAGATTTGATCATATTCCTCCTAATAGGATTATTTTTACTATTTCTGTCGACTTTTTCTTTTTTTTCAAAGAAAAAAAATTTTGTCATGAAATTTTCCTGTAATTGATAGTAGCATATAATTAACTTTGCACAAGTCATATCCCCTCTGCAGCAGATTGAGCCACATCTCCTGATATTCATACCCCTCTGTAGTCTTCAGTTGAATCTGGGCTGGCCGTGAGACCTGTTTTAACCAACAGAACACAGAGGAAGGTTTAAGCCTTAAGAAGACCTAGCAGCTTTCTTGGGGAAGCCAGCTGCCATGTAATATATCCATCCTAAGACCGCCATGCTGTGAGCAGTTGTCCTCCACATGGTCTCTCCACGAGCCCAACCTAGCCACATGGAGAAGCCATGTGGTGGAGAGCAAAGTCCCTGGCCAACAGCCTCAGCCGATCTTCCAAACGACAGCTAGCACCCACTGGCCTGGCTATGAATGAGGCCATCTTGGAAGTAGATTGTCTAGTCATAGTTACGCCATCCCACCTGCCGCCTTGTGGAGCAGTGACAAGCTCATCTTGCCAAGCCCTGTGCAAGTTAAAGAATTGTGAACAAATCATTTAAATCATTCAAATTATTTAAGGCAGTATTTTTTGGAGTGATTTGTTCAATAGCAAGAAATAACTGAAACACTCTCTCTGGGCAAGGCTTTCTTTTTTTCACCTGTAAAGTGAATTAGTTGGACAAGGTAATCTCTACCTCTTACAACCTATTATTTAGAGTGTAGTCTGTGTTGTTCCTTTGCCGCTCAACTTCTGCCTACAGCCTCATATTGGTCCTGTATATTCTTATTTGATACCAATTTGTGACTAGGCTTGTTGAAATTTATTCTCTTTTTCTTCCCCCTTAGATTCAAGT
The DNA here is from genome assembly GCF_009761245.1 of Sapajus apella. NCBI lineage: Eukaryota > Metazoa > Chordata > Mammalia > Primates > Cebidae > Sapajus > Sapajus apella. The sequence goes on from NW_022436942.1 coordinate 54,164,921, forward strand.
CTCTAACTTGCCAGAATCATTTTGAATCAGTATTTTAGGTGCTGATTTCTGTCCTGCTGTGTGTTAATACTACTCCCAGTTTGGTGATGTGTCCATTTTATGAGCTTGCCTTCTACTTCATCATTTCCTTCTGAAATCTCACAGCTGTGTTCTCACAGCTGGACTGGCAGATTCGCTGTCCTTTTTGGCCTTCAGAAAATCTTATTGGCATGGTTTCTAGAATTCAAAACTCTGAAACTTGCCTTTCCCACCCATTTTGCTGTTTCTGGCTCAACCATATTCCTAAATTGGTCTCTTTTCCAAGATATGGCATGCCCGTTCCTGTGAATTTCTTGTGAATAACATGTGCTATTAGGAAGTTAATGAGAAAAATACTTTTCTTTTTTGGTGGAGTCTTGGCTCAGAATATTCCTGAAGCAATCATCATCAATTAACTACGCCTCAAGACTTCTGTGATAGGGATGTAAAGCCAGTAATTCTTTTTCACATCATGTTGAATTCATGTCTCAGAATATTACAGCACATCTGTTCTCCTTGAGCTGAATTTATTCCAGAAGGAACATGTTTCCTAATAAATATTGTCCAGTCATTTTTGAAGGACCCTTAAGCTTGGAGAGCGGTAATTGATTCTCAGCATTTTTTAAACTACTTTCAAGGTTAGACACTGCTGGCCATCTGTTTATTCGGTTTAGAAAGAGTTCCAAACATAGCCTAGAGTCATCATGAGTAATCTTAACAGGCTCACTGGAGCATGTGCCATAACTCCCATCTTCCCAAGATTTCAAAAAGTGCTGTTGAAAAGAGCTGCATGTCTTTTAGGGCCCACTTCTCCTTTCTTACAGATGATAGACTATCCAGGAGCTAAACATGTTAACTGAGGCAACAACAAAATAGAAGCATTGATCTATGGGGCAGGCGAGTGTAGGGTTCACACAACACAAATTCCCATTGGTGCAAGGTTACCTGTTCTAGGGCAGAAGGCCACTGTTTCTTCAACTCATGCCTCAACCCGCTCCAATTGGGAAAACACTCATTGTCACAGGCCCTTTAAAGATTTGCCTAAACATTTTTTGGGGTAATATGATTTATCCCAGAAATCATGACTCTGTGCTTTCCTGTGTAATGGGCCTTTGTTTTTGGTTTTTGTCCAGCATCCTTTCTTTTCTGGAACTGCCTCTCCTCTGTGTCCTGTGATTCTGATGGGCTACCGTTCCCAGGCCTCACTTATTTCACCATAGTAATAGCACATAATCCAGGCTTGACCATCCATGGTAACTTCTTCGTCTTGACACCGGGATTGGTTCAAGTGTTGGCAATTGCTCCAAGCAGGGCCAATCAGAGACTTCGCTGAACTGATGGATGATGGTAGAAGATACCTCTGCAGAAGTTGCTACATTAGGACGTGGCATGCAACCACACATAGTAATTATCCTAAGCCACACGGAGTCTGCCTTATATTAAGAGAAAACTAACATACGGGAGCAGAGTGAAAACAGAGAAGATGAGAAGTGCCAATAATGGTCTAGCCCCTGGATACAGCTGTATTTGAATTTCTAAGACATTCATTTACTTTTTCACTTTAGCTCATTTAAGTTGTGTTTGTCTCATTTGCAATCCAAGAGTCATAATTAACAGCAATGTAATCTTTGAGAAAAATGTATGCAATCTTAAAAATAGCTTCCTTCTTGAAAATATAAATCATAGTTATTGAAACTTTAGAACAGATTTTCATATAATTTGGTAATTTTTTGGAAGGTGAGAATGTCAGAGGTGAGAGTGGTTTCCTTAATCCAGGCAGGTGGAGCCTTGTCTGACAAGATTCTCCATCCAAATCTTTAAAAAAAAAATGTATTATGACCTACTGGGAGGTTTTAGCTCAGGGAATAGAGTTGTTGCTTCACTCTGTCCCCAAACATTAGGAATATAGGATCCAAGGAAACAACTGGAATTAAGGAACTGTGGCCTATATATCTCCTTATGAATGCCTGTTGATTTCAAGATGTACTGATGATATGATGGATGAATCCACTGGGCATAAGCTATTTTCTGTTGGGTGTGTCGGGAGCAGTGAAAAGGACACTTGTAAGCACAGACAATCAGTAATTTTGTTCTTAATTTGCCTCTAATTCCCAGCTTTGTAATTAAACATTTTTATCTTTACAAAGCAAACTGGCATCATTCGTTTTAAGATTTTCCAGGATGTTTTGGAATGTCTCCTCCTCCTTCTTATTTCTTCCCTTTTCTCTTTTTACTTGAATTTTGTCTTTTCACGTTGATTAGTGATTTTCAGTTGAAACTGTATTTTATATTTTAAGGTATCTTAAACGTATTTTGGAGGTACACCAAATACACACACACACATATGTACTGGATAGGGTTGGAGACTTCTGGCAGACTTGGTGGGACTATTAATGAAATTGTGCTTTGCATTTGGACTAATTTTACCCTCAAAAAAAATCAGTAAGCACATTAGAGAACTTAGTAAAAATGATCCTTTTGATAAACACACTAAATTAATTAAATATTACTGAATAGCTGTGTGCAAGGAATTATGCCAAATATTGGGAATGAGAAGAAGAAGGTGATTTGATTCTCTGCCCTTGAGGAATCTACTATGGTTAACAGATTCAGTGTCCCAGACAGGCAGAAGGAATACTTCTCTTAGGCTCACATTACACCTGTCTTGATTATAGCATACATCATAATTATTTCTTTAGGCATTCATGCTTGTCTTTAGAATACAAACTCTATGTTGAGCCAATTGGCTGTCTTCTTCATTTTTATATTCTCTGTGCCTAACATTGTCCCTGACACAGTAGTTACTTTATTTTTATTTTTTGAGACAGGATCTCATTCTGTTTCCCAGGCTGGAGTGCAGTGATGTGATCTTGACTCACTGCAGCCTCACCCTCCTGGGCTCAAGCCATCCTCCCACTTCAGCCTCTGGAATAGCTGGGACCACAGGCTGGCATCACCACACCTGGCTAATTTTTATATTTTTTATAGAGACAGTGTTTTGTCATATTGCCCAGGCTAGTCTCAAATGCCTGAGCTCAAGCAATTCAGCCCACCTCAGCTTCCCAAAGTGCTGGGATTATAGGCTTGAGTCACGGTGCTTGGTGGTAGTTACTTAATAAAAGCTTGATGTTGATGCAATTAAGGTGATGTGAAATTCAAATTGACTTTAAAAGTGAGGAAGTCCACCAGGCACAGTGGCTCATTCCTGTAATCTCAGCACTTTGGGTGCTGAACAGGTGAATCACTTGAGTTCAGGAGTTCGAGACCAACCTGGTGAACATAGTGAAGCCCTGTCTCTACTAAAAATATGAAAATTAGGCCAGGCGCGGTGTCTCACGTCTGTAATCCCATCCTGAGAGGCCGAGGCAGGTGGATCATGAAGTCAGGGGTTCAAGACCAGCCTGGCCAACATGGTGAAACTCCATCTCTACTAAAGGTACAAAAATTAGCCAGTGTGGTGGTGCGTGCCTGTAGTCCCAGCTACTTGGGAGGCTGAGGCCGGAGAATCACTTGAACCCAGGAGGTGGAGGTTGCAGTGAGCTGAGATGGCACAGCTGCACTCCAGCCTGGGTGACAGAACAAGACTCTGTTTCAAAAAAATAAAAATAAATAAGATAAAATAAGAAGGATGTCATTTCCAATACTGACCCAGATGCTGCTATAGAGAATATTGGACACAAAAGATCCTCCCAGACAACAGAATTGGGGGTGATCAGGTGGGTCAACCAAGGAACTTACCATGCCAGGGCAGGGAATCTTTGCAGCCTCTGCTCATTAGGATTTGACAGTTGCTAAGGACCAGTGACACCTGGATATTTCCCATTCTTCTCTTGTCTGACTTGGAGTTTTAACTGTGGTTATCCTGTCTTTGTCACAGAAGTGGATAGTGGATGTCTTGGTGGATGAGTCACTCCTCCAAAAGGAGCCACATCCATACCTGATGGAGAGGTCTTGGACTCTTAGATGGATGGGGCAACTGAATGGGACGTTGGATTGGTTTCCTTGGGAAGGAGATGAATGTGTTCTTATGTTTCAGAAGGGTATGCATTGATTCTTGGGTGGCCAGAAAGGTGGTCGATAGAACCTGCTAATTGGTCTCTTATATCCATTCTCTCAATCTCTCTCTTTTTTTTTTTTTTTGAGACAATCTTGCTATGTTGCCTAGGCTGGAGTACAATGGTGTGATCTCGGCTCATTGCAACCTCTGCCTCCCAGGTTCAAGGGATTCTCATGTCTCAGCCTCTCAAGTAGCTGGGACTACAGTCATGTGCCATCATGTCTGCTTATGTTTTGTATTTTTAGTAGAGATGGGGTTTCACCATGTTGGCCAGGCTGATCTTGAACTCCTGGCCTCCAGTGATCTGTTGGCCTCAGCCTCCCAAAGTGCTGGGATTACAGATGTGAGCCACTGCACCCAACTCTCTCAGTCTTCTTTTTGGTAATAGAACCTCCAATTTTTAGTTGGGCATGTGGCTACCAAGCTAGAACTTACATTTTTCAGCTTTCTGTGTAGGTATGTAGGCCATGAGACTAAGTTCTGCTGAATGGGAAGTGGAAGGAGATGATGGGTACCCTTTCTACCTTTTTGCATGAACTGTGAGGTGGTGGTGAGCCAGTTGACTGTGCAATTGAGAGCTTCATTTTAGTACATTTTCTTTGCAGGGGTTAGCAAACATTTTTTCCTTTGAGACAGGGTCTCTCTCTGTCACTCAGGCTGGAGTGCAGTGATGTGATTGTGGCTCACAGCAAGCCTCAACCTCCTGGGCTCAGATGATCTACCCACCTCAGCCTCCTGAGTAGTTGGGACTACAGGTGAGTGCCAGTGTGCCCGCCTAACTTTTTTTTTTTTTTTTTTTTGAGACAGAGTCTCACTCTGTCATCCAGGCTAAAGTGTAGTGGCATGATCTCAGCTCACTGCAACCTCTGGGTTCAAGTAATTCACCTGCCTCAGCCTCCCGACTGACTAGCTGGGACTATAGGCACATGCCATGATGCAAAGCTAATTTTTGTATTTTTAGTAGAGATGGGGTTTTGCTGTGTTGGCCAGGCTGGTCTCAAACTCCTGACCTCAGGTAATCCACTAGCCTTGGCTTCCCAAAGTGCTGGATTACAGGTGTGAGCCACTGTGCCTGGCCCCATCTACTTTTTATTTTTTGTAGAGGTGGGGTTTTGTCATGTTGCCCAGGCTGATCTGGAACTCCTCAGTCTCCTATCATGCTGGGATTATAGTGTGAGCCACCACGCCAAGCAAATCTTTTCTTAGAGTCAGATAGGAAATATTTTACCATGTGGGTCATAGGGTCTCTGTCCCAGTGACTCAATTCTGCCCTTGTAGCTCCAAAGCAGCCATTGACAAGACTTCTACAAATGGGCGTGGCCATATTCCAATAAAATTTCATTTACCAAAACCAGTGTTCAGCCTGCTAACTATAGTTGGTTTACCTCTGCCGTGGTGGGGCAATAACATACATGAACTCTGGTTCCCTAGATGCCCTGGAAAGACAGCCACCCTACACTCCAGATCACCTAGTAGCTCAGATGTTTATGTGAAGGAAAAATAAGGTGGTTTTTTTTTGTTTGCTTTTTTCTTTTTTGACAGGATCTCACGCTGTTGCCCAGGCTGGAGTACAGTGGTAGGATCACAGCTCACTGTAGCCTCAGCCTTCCTGGGCTTAAGTGATCCTTCCACCTCAGCCTCCTAATAACTGGGATTACAGGCATGTGCCACCATGTCTGGCTGATTTTTTATTTTTAAAATTTTGTGTAGAAACGCTGTCTCACCATGTTGCCCAGGCTGGTCTTGAACTCCTGGGCTCAAGCAATCTTCCTTCCTCGGCCTCCCAAAGTGCTGGGATTACAGGCGTGAGCCCCTGTGCCTGGCCTGAGAAATAAGTTTTTAACTTCTATTTAAGTCACTGTTACTTTGGATTCTGTTAAGGTGTTCAAACCAATATCTTAATGCGACTATATCTTCCAGTGAGAAGTATCTAAATATGGATGATCACAGTCCACTGGGAATGTTTTTTGTTTTAGTCGCTAATCTATTTCTAGAAAAAGGAGTGATGATTGGGAAAGTCATCTTTTCAAAATCCTGTAGCAAAGCTGACATGGTACTGACATGGTACTGTTTCCCTTGATTCTGAAGATGCCAGTTGGAAGCAACAACTAAAGATAACGTTTCTTTGCTTTTGTTTTTAACCTAAAGTCATCGTAAAGAGGTTAAATGACCTCTTTACATTTAGGAGATGTTAAATGACCTCAGAGCCACTTTTTACTAGTAAGAATGTAATAAATAACTTGCATTTCGGTATGCGCTGTAGTTCACACCTGTAATACCAGCACTTTGGGAGGCTGAGGCAGGTGGTTCACCTGAGGTCAGGAGTTTGAGACCAGTCTGAACAACGTGGAGAAATCCCATCTCTACTAAAAAATACCAGATTAGCTGGGCACGGTGGCGCATGCCTGTAATTCCAGCCACTATGGAGACTGAGGCAGGAGAATCGCTTGAACCTGGGAGGCGGAGGTTGCAGTGAACCGAGATCGCACCACTGCACTCCAGCCTGGGCAACAAGAATGAAATTCTGTCTCCAAAACAAAACGAAACATAACAAAACTTGCATTTCATTAAATGCAAATTTGTTGCAGGTTCCAACCTGCAATTCTGGTTAAACATAAATATCCTAAAGGCAGTATACTTGTAAGGAAAATTTCAGCATGTTGCATAACATATTCACACTTTGCCCATCATTCAAAGCATTGCATGTACTCTTGTCAATTTCCCTAACCACCTTTTAAATTTATAATTAATATAAAATTAAGAAGAATAGTGAAATTCTTTCATACTGGTGACAGTCCATTGTTTTCTAAAGAGCAAGATGATCAAAACAAAATAATTGGTCATTCTGAAGAAGAAAATTTGCTAAATGAAGCAATTGGAAAGAATGAATTACAGTTGTTTTTGAGAAACTTTACATCAATTGTTCATATTAAAAATACATCTTCCAAGTGTCTTCTCTGTTTTCCTTAGTCCTTTTAGCGAAGTCATCTGTGTTTACTTTGTTTATTTATTTACCTAATTATTTATTCATTTACCTAATATCATCTTTTGGTCCTATAATTTTAAAGAAGCACAAAGTGATGTTTATACTGCCAGTTTGGGGTTTTGCAGTAGCAGGTGTGGTTGTCTTACAATGGCTCTTTTGGTATAGCCAACATCATGTTCCTTATTCGTGTGTTATTTTCAAACTGTATTCAAGGCAGCGCCCCCTGAGACAGCTGTGACAATAATACCCCCCATGACAACAGGGGAACTGTGCCAAAGCTCAGCAAAATAAAATTTACTTGGCAGGGGAAAGAGAATAGAGGCTTTTCACAGCTCTTTGAAAATGCTAATAAGGCTTCAACCTTGAACCATGTTTGCTTTTTATCTGGGAAACCCTTTCCAGTTCCGATAGCATTGATATAATAAGAGATTCCAAGTTAGAAGTTTATACAGTAGCTTTATGAGATGGACTAGTCCAAAATTCAGGTGCTTCCTCTTCACCTGGGAGAACAGTGTGCTTTGGGACTTTTTAAAGCACGTAGTCAACTTCTTTGGCTCTTTTTTTTTTTTTCTCTTTCTTTCTTTCTTTTTTGAGCTGGAGTCTTGCTCTGTTGCCCAGACAGGAGTGTAATTCGAAATCTTGGCTCACTGCAACCTCTGCCTCCTGGGTTCAAACAATTCTCCTGCCTTAGCTTCCGAGTAGCTGGGATTACAGGCACTTGCCACCACGCCTGGTTAATTTTTGTATTTTTAGTAGAGACAGTGTTTCACCATGAGGCTGTTCTTGAAATCCTGACCTTGTTATCCATCCACCTCAGCCTCCCAAAGTGCTGGGCTTACAGGCGTGAGCCACTGCGTCTGGCCGGCTCCTGTAACTACTACTTCTAACAGGTTCACAGGCTCAAGGTTGGCAGGCTTTACCGCCAGGTGGGTGTAGTATTGTGTTAATGTGGATGAAATACATTTGCAATGTGTACATAGTTGACTCACAGCTCTTATTTTGTCCTCATGAGTAGCTCTTTAAAGCTTCCCTGCCCTTTTTGTCCTGTGTTGCTTAGATGACTGGAGAAAAATATTATTATTTGATGGCTTAATTTAAAGACCCACACTAAACCAACTGAACTCAACCTTCACCCTCACACCCACCTTTCAATATCTGGCACTAATCTTTTAAATATCTTGTCAGAGGAATACTGTTTCCTGGGTGTGTTCAAACTAGTCCTGTTGTTATGTCCCAACAACAGTGGGATCCTTTTCAGACGAAAAACACATGAAGGCTCAAAGCCAAGCTGCCATGTAAAATCTTTCCCTTTCCTTCCTCTGCCCCCACCCACTTTGGAATAATTAGATGGACGGTGCTTTTCTTCTGTGATTTATCTGTGTTTTTAAAGGGAAAACTCCCATGAAGAGATGGGCTATTAAGAATTCCCACAGTCGGCTGGGTGCAGTGGCTCATGCCTATAATCCCAACTCTTGGAAGCTGGGGAGGGTGGATCGCTTGAGGTCAGGAGTTTGAGATCAACATGACCAACATTGCGAAGCCCTCGTCTCTACAAAAAAATACAAAAATTAGCTGGACTTGATGGTGGGGACCTATAATCCCAGCTACTCAGGAGACTGAGACAGGAGGATCACTTGAATCCGGAGGCAGAGGTTGCAGTTGTGAGATTGTGCCCCTGCACTCCAGACTGGGCAATGGAGCAGGACTCTGTCTTAAACAGACAAACCAAAAAAGGATTCCTTTTTTTGGAATGCTTTCAACTATCTGTTTGAAAATTTCTATTCCTCTTTTGCTGTTTCTACAAAACTAAGAACTTTGAGGAGTTATGCATAAAAAGCTCTAACTCAGGCCGGATGTGGTGGCTCACACCTGTAATCCCAGCACTTTGAGAAGCTGAGGTGGGCAGATCATGAGGTCAAGAGATGGAGGCCATTCTGACCAACATGGTGAAACACCATCTCTACTAAAGATACAAAATTAGCTGGGCATGGTGGTGCATGCCTGTAATCCCAGCTACTCAGGAGGCTGAGGCAGGAGAATCGCTTGAACCCAGGAGGCAGAGGTTGCAGTGAGCCGACATCACACCACTGTACTCTAGCCTGGGTGACAGAGTGAGACTCTGTCTCAAAAAAAGAGCTCTAACTCTTCTTTTGATTATTTTTAGAGTTAGTAATTTATAGCCTAAAGAATTACATAAGGCTGGGCACGGTGGCTCATGCCTGTAATCCCAGCACTTTGGGAATTTGAGGCCAGTGGATCACTTGAGGTCAGTAGTTCGAGACCAGCCTGACCAACATGGTGAAACCCCATCTCTACTAAAAAAAATTACAAAATTGGCTGGGTGTGGTGGTGCATACCTCTAATCCCAGCTACTTGGGAGGCTGAGGCAGGAGGGAGGCAAAGGTTGCAGTGAGCCGAGATGGCACTATTGTACTCCAGTCTGGGTAACAAGAGCAAAACAATGTCTCAAAAAAAAAAAAAAAGAATATATAAGGTGACGTCAGTTCATATAAACACAGATAAAATAGGATCTTGGGAACTATGTGTTGTATCAGTACATAGCAACGCTCATTTTACTAGTTATGAATAAGTGTCACAAACTGTATCTTTTCCTACAAAAGAAACATTATTATGAGTAGGCCACTTAGCAGGCATATTATCATTTGCTTAGTACTGAGTGTCATAATGTCTTTTTTTTATTCTCATGTTCCTAAAGCAATAAGAAAAGCAGATGGGATAAAAACAACAGAAGGATATTATGCATGTGTTTATGCAAATAACATGGCTTAAACATTTTGTGATAGCTAAGTCAATGCTATGAATAATAAATAATTTATAGGCACTGAGGAGTCAAAATTTAAAGATGTAGAAGCTCACATTTATAGTGATTTCAAATTGATTTAGGAACCAAAGCATACTTTCATGACAAAGTCATTTTTCAGTCTTTTAACTACTACATCTACCATTTTTTTCACCCTTTTAAAATCAAAATATATGTGTGTATATGTATGTATTTGAAATAATGCTTATTATAGAAAATTTGAAAACGAACCCTGAAATTGCATCAGATACTTATTTCTGATAACTAGAACATTTTGATATCAAAAAATCAGTATAAACTCATGTGTTTTACTATCACCTTTTCTTCCCACCATATGTTGATATTTTATACATTTTCTTTTTCTTTTTCTTTTTTTTTTTTTGAGACAGTGTCTCACTCCATTACTCAGGCTAGAGTACAGTGGTGCAATCTTGGCTCACCACAACCTCCGCTGCCTGGGTTCAAGTGATTCTCCTGCCTCAGCCTCCCATGTAGCTGGGACTACAGGCATGTACCACCATGCCCAGCTAATTTTTTGTTTTAGTAGAGACAGGGTTTCACCGAGTTAGCCAGGATGGTCTCGATCTCCTGACCTCGCCTGCCTCTGCCTCCCAAAGTGCTGTGATTACAGGCATGAACCACTGCGCCCGGCCCATTTTATTATTTCTTTAAATATTGTTTGCTTACATGATTTTGAAGCTTAATCAAATGAACATACCACAATTTATTAAACAAAATTTCTATTGTTGGATATTCAGATTGGGTTCAACTTTTTATAGCAATGTTCAGCAGAACACCATTGAACATAAATCTTTGAATGCATCTTGCTTATTTCCTTAGGATAAACCCCTAAATCTAAGATTACAGGGCCCAGAGTTATAGTTACTTCAATTTTAACTGGTGAAATTTAAAATTTGTTATTATTTTTTTCTTTCTTCCTTCCTTTTTTGTTTGTTCTTTTTTTGAGACAGGGTCTTCCCCTGTTGCCCAAGCGCTATCTTGGTTCACTGTAACCTCTGCCTCCTGGGCTCAAGGGATTCTCTCGCTTCAGTCCCCCAAGTAGCTGGGACTACAGGCATGTGCCACCATGCCCCAGCTAATTTTTGTATTTTATGTAGAGACAGGGTTTCACCATATTGATCAGGCTGGTTTCCAACTCCTGAGCTCAAGTGATCCTCCCAAAGTGCTGGGATTGTAGGCGTGAACCACTGCGCCCAGTCCCCAAATTGTTATTTTCAAGTATACAATTTCTTTTAGTTTTTACATGAGAGAGAAATTTCCTGACAAAAAGTCTTCTTTTTAAAACAATGTGAAAGATAGTTTTGGCTTATCCAATAAATGAGGCTTTATCAGTGGTTGTGTGTATGTAATTTTGTGAAGTCTTTTTTCTTTTTTAAACAGAGTTTCGCCCTTGTTGCCCGGGCTGGAGTGCAATGGTGTAATCTTGGTTCACTGTAACCTCTGCCTCCCGGGTTCAAGCAATTCTCCGGTCTTAGCCTCCTGAGTAGCTGGGATTACAGGCATGCACCACCACGCCCAGCTGATTTTGTATTTTAAGTAGAGACAGGGTTTTACCATGTTGGTCAGGCTGGTCTCAAACTTCTGACCTCAAGTGATCCACCTGCCTCAGCCTCCTAAAGTGTTGGGATTACAGGCGAGCCGATTTTGTGAATATTGCAAATGTATCTGTGAAATGAAATGGCTTGGGGTCCCCCTTAAATGAATGCCCCATTGTTGCCTTCATAGCAATCCACCTACAGCTATAGGCTTGATGTTTTCACTCTTGACATTTGGGCAGGTGTCTGGAGGGTGAAGTAGAGACAAAGACCTTAGAAAAGTGGCGGGCTGATGAAAGATATATTGGGAATTAATACCAAATCAGGCAAGAAGGAATTAAGTAAATGACGAGAATTGAGGCTGGTTAGAGTAGGTCTGAGAAGCAAAATACTTTACTCAGTTTAATGAATGCTAATCAGCTGGTGTAGTGAAAATCACCTGCTGATATGTGAAAACACAATGGCTTATGCAAACATTTGATAAAGCATTCTCAGGTGTGTTAGTCATTAAGCCATGACCCTGGGAACAGATTGCATGGCTGTATTCCTCCTTCGTCATTTACAGTACTCTCGCAGGTCCATAAATGCAGCTGTGTGGATATAATTAATTATTAAAAATTCTTAGTTTAGAAGGGGTAGTATCTTGGGAGTAATCCATTGGTAGTGGGCAAGAAATAATTAAAAGCTGTTCTTCATTGAGCCTAGCCAGAAGCTTTAAAAGCTATTTTGTGCTTGTGCTAGCCTGTGGGAGAAAGGGGAGTTTTCTTTAAAAGGGATAAAGAACCAGCCCACTGAGAAAGTTGTCTGTTGTTATCTAGGATAATTTTCCTGGTGGTAAAAATCTTTTGGAAACTATTTTCTTTCTTTCTTTCTCTTTCTTTCTCTCTCTTTCCTTCCTTCCTTCCTTCCTTCCTTCCTTCCTTCCTTCCTTCCTTCCTTCCTTCCTTTCTTTCTTTCTTTC
>NW_022436942.1:54177419-54210953 GCF_009761245.1 Sapajus apella
CTCTCTCTCTCTCTCTCTCTCTCTCTCTCTCTTTTCTTTCTTTCTTTTCTTTTCTTTCTTTTTTTTGAGATGGAGTCTTGCTCTGTCTCCCAGCTGGAGTCAGTAGCATGATCTCAGCTCACTGCAACCTCCACTTCCCGGGTTCAAGCGATTCTCCTGCCTCAGCCTCCCAAGTAGCTGGGATTACAGGCACCCACCACCACACCTGGCTAATTTTTGTACTTTTAGTAGAGACAGGGTTTTACCATGTTGGCCAGGCTGGTGTCGAACTCCTGACCTTAGGTGATCCACCCACCTCGACCTTCCAAAGTTCTGGGATTGCAGGAGTGAGCCACCATGCCCAGCCTGGAAACTATTTTCTTCCAACTAAGATCAAACAGCTGAAATAAATCCATCCTCCCAAGTTAAAGCAGACATCAGGAGGATAACTGGAATCTTGTGAGTCAGAGTTTATCAGAAAGATGAGATATCCAGGGGTGAGGCCAGGCAGGGAGAGGCAATGCTATTAGGACCAACAGATGTGGTCACTGTGGTCAGTGAGTTGTGATTGTGCCACTGCACTCTAGCCTGAGTGACAGAGCGAGACCCTGTCTCAAAAAACAAAACAAAGCAAGACTGCTCTTCTTCCCCACTCTATCCCCAGATGTTACCTAGACAGCAAAGACTAATTGCAGTTTCCCTTAAGGGTGACAACCAGGAAGCGAACACACTGCCGCTCTTGGGAACTGCTCTTATTAAGCAGGGCTTGGCAGCTCCCAGTGGTGCTGTGTCTTGGGGACCTTCTCCTGTTTGTGTGTTTGGTAACTACCCACCCTACTGCCTACCCCTCCTCCAACCTCCTCAAACAACTCGATGACCAGACACCGAAGCGTCGCCTCTAGAGGGCGCTTGAGTCTCTACCAAATCCCTGAGTGGCCTCACTAGTTTGGGATTCCATTTACATTCCATGAAATTCCTTTTTTAAGGTTACACAAGACAGTCAGGCCTGTGGAGCCCTAATTGTTGTTCTTCAGTGGCAAGCCCAGGGCCAGGTTCCTTCTCTCTCCTTGAGCTCAGGAAATTTTTTTTTTGAGATGGAGTCTCGCTCTGTTGCCCAGGCTGGAGTGTAGTGGCCCAGTCTCAGCTCACTGCAACCTCTGCCTCTCAGGTTCAAGAGATTCTCCTGCCTCAGTCTCCCGAATAGTTGCGATTACAGGCACCCGCTACCAAGCCTGGCTGATTTTTGTATTTTTAGTAGAGACAGGATTTCACCATGTTGGATAAGCTGGTCTTGAACTCCTGATCTCAGGTGATCTACCCACCTTGGCCTCCCAAAGTGCTGGGGTTACGGATGTGAGCCTGGCCTAGGAAATATTATTGAATTTTCCACAGGTATTCCCTTTCCAGTGCTCCCACCTCCTCCCTGCACCTGTGGGGTGTTGATGGTGAGCTTCCCACCTTCCTCCAGCAGGACCCATTCTCAGGAGGCTAGAGGTCTTGGTAACAGCCCTAATCTCCTCTTTCTGTGTTGCTAGAAGGGTGCAGAATCCTAAAAGTTGACTGGGCTCAGGTACTGCTGTAAGGATCAGTCTCAGAGCGTCCAAAGTTAGGTGTGCAAACTAAACCCTGAAAATCATCACCCAGAAGTCCCAGTAATGTCCATTTCTAGGCAAGAATAATTAAGCAGTTCTTTTATGACAACCCAAAGAAAGGCAGTTCCGACCTTTTTGTCCTCAACAGATTGTTTGCTTGAAGTAAGAAATGTTCACGTGGAACAGCTGCCATTAATATGGGTGACCTCAAGGTTCGTGGCACCAAGGGAATGCCTTTTATTGTTTCGTATTGTTTGCTTCCCTTTTGTGAAGTTCTGTGGTCAAGGGAACTGCATAGCTCCAGTATGCGGTCCGGTAGCACATTACTAATTACATACTTTAAAATACAGATTTATGGTGCTGCTTCATTGGGCCACGCCAGGAGAGAAACCAGTGCAGGGGGCTGCAAAGCGTCAAGGTTATAAACTTCATGGGGCTTTCAGGCAGATGAGGAATTTTTATTAATTCTTTAAATGCAAATGTCCAGTAATGTCTCCACTTGCCCCACCCCCTGCAGCGCTCCAGGTAGGAAATAATTGCAACCTGCTAGTTGGGAGGCTGAGTGGAAAAGAGTGATTATTCATGGGCTCTCCCGATGTCAGATAGTACAGCTGAATATAAAAGACCCTCCCTCTCCCCGCCCCCTACTCCTTTGCTAAGAGCACAGGTGTGAAACACAGATGCAAAATGGAAGAATCTCTCTCATTTGTCCCCCTGGCAGGACGTATTTTAGAATAAAACTGGCAAGTACCTTGGCAGGCACCCAGTGTATCAAGTAAATTGTTAACTATCCGACTATTCTTTTACAAGAGCAAAATTGAGTGTGATATTAAAGCAAAGTCTCTTTATTTTAAATGATTAGTTCATAGTCTTGCTTTAGAGATCCCTAAAAATTCCATCCTAAGAACTTTGAAAAGCCTGCTTTTCTTTTTTCTTTTTGAACAATAGACATAAAAGTCCTGACCTGGAGTGACAAATCAACATCTATCAATTATTTTATTGTGAAGAGCATTGTGGGTTTTCACATCACTGGTAACCAAGTATTACTCCTGACCTGTGTTTTTGTTTATAATGTATTCAGCAGAAGTTTGATGGTTAAAGAAGGAAGTGATTGAATTCTGAGGAATCAGAGACAGGGTGCTTCAATCACCTGTGAGCACTGTCCGTAGACTCAATAAATAGCAAGTCTTGCATATATCTGTGCTCTGTGAGGTTAGGTGCCACATTGGTTTTACTTTTGTGTCTTCAGTGCTATCTCAGTTCCTGCTACATATTAGGCATTCTGTAAGTCAGTAAATGCATCAAAAGAATAATAAACATGATTTTCCTATCTGCAAATGCTATTATAATAAATAAAACTCAAATTTATTTAAAAAGCATCACTAAATTCATATTTTGTTATTTGTTTGTTTGAGGCAGGGTCTCCCTCTGTTACCTAGGCTGGAGTGCAGTGGTGCCATCTTGGCTCACTGCAATCTCTGCCTCCCAAGTTCAAGTGATTCTCCTGCCTCAGCCTCCTGAGAGCTGGGACTAAAGGCATGCCACCACAGCCAGGCTAATTTTTGTATTTTTAGTAGAGACAGGGACAGGGTTTTACCATATTGGTCAGGCTGGTCTCAAACTCCTGACCTCAGGTGATCCACCCGCCTCGGCCTCCCAAAGTGCTGGGATTACAGGGATGAGCCACCATACCTGGCTGTCATCATGTTTTTTATTGTGGTAAAATATAACATAAAACTTACTATTTTAATCATTTTTAAGTATATAGTTATTGTGGTGTACTGGTTCTAAATAGATTCTAAGAGTGCAAATACTACCCTGGGGGGTGGAGGCCTCAAAATTCTTTTTTTTTTTTTTTTTTGTTTGAGACAGAGTCTCGCTCTGTCGCCCAGGCTGGAGGGCGGTGGCGTGATCTCGGCTCACTGCAACCTCCGCCCTCCAGTTCAAGCAATTCTTTTGCCTTAGCCTCCCAAGTAGCTCGGATTACAGGCACTTGCCACCACATCCAGCTAATTTTTGTATTTTTAGTAGAGATGGGGCTTCACCATCTTGGCTAGGCTGGTCTTGAACTTCTGACCTCATTATCCGCCCACCTCAGCCTCCCAAAGTTCTGGGATTACAGGAGTGAGTAACTGCCCCCGGCCCAAAATTCTTGATGCTAAGGATCCTCAGACATACTATGGCTGGAAATCATTGATAGTGTGTTTCCCTAATAAGAAGTCATCCAATCTTGCAGGGTACGGTGGCTCATGCCTGTAATCCCAGCACTTTGAGAGGCCAAGGCGGGCAGCTTACTTGAACTCAGGAGTTCAAGACCAACCTGGGCAACATGGTGAAACCTTGTCTCTATAGAAATTACAAAAATTAGCCAGCATGGTGGTATGCGCTTTTGGTCCCAGCCACTCAGGAGGCTGAGGTGGGATGATCATCTGAGCCCAGGGAGGTCGAGTTTGCAACAAACCATGATCATGCCACTGCACTCCAGCCTGGGTGATGGAGTGAGCCCTGTCTCAAACAAACAAACAAACAAAACCAAAAAGAACTCATTCAAGCTTAACTATTTCCATTGTCATGCGTCTTCTGGGAGTGACATGTTTTTTTATGCAGATAAAAGTGTTAAAAAGTTTTTCCTTGTATTGAATTGAAACCTGTCTCCCTATTTTCCCATTGGTCTTACTCATTTTAGTTTGAAGAAATGGGATTAGTACATTATGCCTTCTTCCAAGGAATAGTCTTTATCAGTGGCTGGCTTTTCATTTTTTTTTTTCTTTAAAAGCAGCTTATTATAAAGTAGAGTCTTGGTCAAATCTAACCAAAATTCCTCCTAGCGAAATTTAAAATGGAAAAATGTAAAAATTCTGCTCCTTTGATCAATTCTGGATCTTAAAAGATATGGATAGCTATTTAAAAAATATATATATATATGGCCAGGCACGGTGGCTCACACCTGTAATCCCAGCACTTTGGGAGGCCGAGGTGGGTGGATCATGAGGTCAGGAGATCGAGACCATCCTGGCCAACATGGTAAAACCCTGCCTCTACTAAAAATACAAAAATTAGTTGGGCATGGTGGCACATGCCTGTAATCCCAGCTACTCAGGAGGCTGAGGCAGGAGAATCGCTTGAACCAGGGAGTCAGAGGCTGCAGTGAGCTGAGATCACACCACTGCACTCCAGTCTGGTGACAGAGTGAGACTCTATCTCTGTCTGTCTCTCTATATGTTACATATATGTTTGTTATATGTTACATATATACATATATATCTGTATACACACAGACACACACTCACAGAGAAAGAGAGAGAGAGAAATTCCTGGCACTGAACCCAAAGTGGCAACCCTCATACAGCATGTGCTACTCCCTCTAGCCTGTGCTTTACTGTCAGAAACATAATTCCCAGAGGTAGGACAAATACAGGCGATAAAGTGATGTGGTTTTGAGTGGAGAGCTGTGGTCCCCTTCCATTCCCTTTATCTGCAGATGCTTCTTGCTTCCTTCCCATCTAATGAGATTTGTGCCTTCTTTTTGAGGGAGGAGGTAGGACTCAACTCCAAAGGAGTTGGGTAACTGGACACTGGACCAAATTGAGGACTAGTTAGTTCCAACCCATCTGGTCTGCTGATCTGGAGAGTGAAAGCATCCTGCCTTTGGGCCCCTTAGGTCAGGTATCCAGAGATTTTTACTCCTCTGGTGCTAGGCAGGGCCTACTGCCCATAAACTCAATAGGAAGCAGTTACAGAAGATGGACCTCCACCCTTCTGCAGCCTCTTTAAGATTAAGGAGTATCTAATCTCTGAGTGGGGAGTGAGGCAGGAGGTGAACTTGACTCTGAAGGCAAGGCTTGCACACTGAACCAAACCAAGGACTAGCTAAAACAGGTCCTGCTGGGCATGGTGGCTCATGCCTGTAATCCCAGCACTTTGGGAGGCTGAGGCAGGTGGATCACCTGAGGTCAAGAGTTTGAGACCAGCTTGACCATCATGGAGAAACCTTGTCTCTACTAAAAATACAAAATTAGCCAGGCGTGATGGTGCATGCCTGTATTCCCAGCTACTTGGGAAGCTGAGGCAGGAGAATCACTTGAACCCAGAAGGTGGAGCTTGTGGTGAGTCGAGATTGTGCCATTGCACCCTAGCCTGAGCAACAAGATCGAAACTCCATTTCAAAAACAAAACAAAACAACAATAACAACAAAACAGATCCTAGTGGAAGCAGCTTTCCATAAGACACACCCACTAGTGTGCCATGTCAGTTTTCCATTGCCATGGCAACAACCCTGACAACCCAGAAGTTACCACTATCCTAAAAATTTCTGCATAAACTGCACTTTAATTTGCATACAATTAAAAGTAGGTATAGATATGAGTACAGAACTGCCTCTGAGCTGCTCATCTGGGCACACAGCCCGTGGAGCAGCCTTGCTTTCTAATGCCACCACTCACCCTTGAATTCTGTGAACCCCAAATATCTAAAAGAGATCTTTGTTAATTTTGCCAATAAATAGGTGACACAGCTTCAGGAGGTCCTGATAACATGTGCCCAAGCTGGTCAGAGCAGTTTGATTTTTATACATTTTAGGGAGACATGAGACATCAATCAACATATGTAAGATGAACATTGGTTTGGTCCAGAAAGGGGGGATAACTCTAAGCAAAGGCAGGGCAACTGGAACAGGGGAGGGGCTTCCAGGTCATAGGTAGATAAGAGACAAATGTTAGCTGGAAGTGAAGCGTAAGAATTAAAAAAAAAAGAGACAAATGGTTGCATTATTTTGAGTTTCTGATTAGCCTCTCCAAAGGAGGCAATCAGATATGCATTTATCTCATTGAACAGAAGGGTGACATGGAATAGAATGGGAGGCAGGTTTGACATAAGCAGTTTCCAGCTTGACTTTTCCCTTTAGCTTAGTGATTTTGGGGTCTCAAGATTTATTTTTCTTTCACAGTTCTTTCCCAGGTGAAGCCAAGAACCCTCCCAGGCTAAGCCCCAATTTTGGGCTTGCCTGTTCCAAATCATTTTCAGCCATATGATAGGCCCTCCCTCTCAACCAGACTCCTGGCTTGATGTTTTGATGAAGAATTATTATACTCGGAACACATTGGGCCCAGTGTTAAGTCACACTCCAATGAATGCCAAAGGAAGGTTGACTACTGAGTAAAAGACAAAATAACAAAACAAGCCAGTTGGAGCTGCCAGTCCATACTTGGCTGCCTCTAGTGTTTCTCTGATTACCAGAGCCAGAATTAGCTGTGAGTGGGAGACCACACTCTTTTTTTTCCACCTCCCACTATTTGCTGACTCACATGGGCATTTCAAAAGGATTCCCAAGACCAAAATAATTTGCAATGAACACAAATACTTCATTTCTCATTTGGTCTTTTATTAAGGTCTGCAAAGGGATTTTGTACTTGAGAGTTAAATAAAGTAATTCAGTAAGTACACTTTATTTAACTGTATGGGAACCAATATCTAAATGTGATTTTTTGACTTGCTTTCAGATGTCACTTCTTGGATAAGATCTTGAAAGTTTAGCACCTCAGTAGTTATTTCTGTGAGTGATCCTTTGGCAAAACCTCCTGATACTATGGTATGGAATCAAAGGGAGCTATCTTCACCTGGTTTTCTTTTCTCTCATCTCAAATATTTTTTTTTTTTGAGATGGAGTCTCACACTGTCACCAGGGCTGGAGTGCAGTGGCAGGATCTCAGCTCACTGCAACCTCTGCCTCCTGGGTTCACACGAGTCTCCTGCCTCAGCCTCCTGAGTAGCTGGGATTACAGGTGCACACCACCACGCCCAGCTAATCTTTTGTATTTTTGCTAGAGACGGGGTTTCACTATATTGGCCACACTGGTCTCAAACTTCTGACCTCATGATCTGCCCACCTTGGCCTCCCAAAGTGCTGGGATTACAGGCCTGAGCCACCGCGCCCGGCCTCTTCTCTCATCTCAAAAAACCTCTTCTGCTCTTTCAGAATTTATCAGTATCCCTTTAATTCTTTTGAGTCTTGTCCTAGGAATTACCTGACAGAATTAATGAAGGCCGACTAGCTGTAGCTATGACTCCAGAGTTGGATTTAGCTAAACCAACCCAATTAGGTCATCAGTGCTAATGGCAGCATTGGCCTTCTGTAGTGACAACCAGCCTATCCCCTTTCCCCCAGGCAGGAAGGAAACACTCCTGTCGTTTCTTACCAACAAGGAAACAATTTCTGGTTGTTCCTTAACAGAAAACAGGAAATTCATTTGGTCATTTTCCCATGGTAATCTTCTAAATGCCTATCTCATGATAGATTTCAGAGAATTCAAGGACTGGAAAAGAAGCCTCAGATCATATGGTCTGTTTGCACGACAGCCCTTTATACCCATGTTAAAAAGTCTAGGTCGGCTCTCAGCCATCTCACCATAGTAAGTGGTATTTTCTCTATAGGAGTTGATAGTATTCATCGCCTCTCTTGAAAACAAAAAAGCATTCCTCTTACTCCTGCCTGAAGCAATAGAGGGTGTTGCCAGTATGGTATCTGATGTCTTTGCATATAGTGGGGACAGTTTTTTCAAAGCAAAAGATGGGAGAGGTGATGGGAAAGGAGGAGAGAAGAGGGAGAGGAAGTGGGGTGGGGGAGGAGCAGGGAAAGTGGGAGAAGAAGAGACTATTGTAGATAAAAGGAGACTTGAGCCTGCGCATGGTGGCTCACACCTGTAATCCCAGCACTTTGGGAGGCCAAGACGGCTGGATCACCTGAGGCCAGGAGTTTGGGACTAGCCTGGCCAATGTGGTGAAACCTGTCTCTACCAAAAATACAAAGATCAGCCAGGTATGGTGGCATGTGCCTATAATCCTAGCTACTAGGGAGGCTGAGGAAGGAGAATCACTTGAACCTGGGAGGTGGAGGTTGCAGTGAGCTGAGATGGCGCCACTGCACTCCAGCCTGGGTGACAAGAGAAAAAAAACTCCATCTTGAAAAATAATAAAAATAATTAATTTTAAAAAGAGAGACTTGAGAGCCCTATCAGCTAACTGCAATTGATGGGCCTAGTTTAGATCTTGATTTGAGTAAAATAATTGTAAAAGGATACTTTTGAGACCATTGAGAAATTTGCACATGGACTACGTACTAACTAGATGATACTAAGAAATGATTGCTAGTTTTGTTCAACACAATCATTGTATTAGAGTTACGTTAACAAAAACTCTCTTCTGTTAGGGATACAGACTGAAGGATTTAT
Source organism: Sapajus apella (assembly GCF_009761245.1). Lineage (NCBI taxonomy): Eukaryota > Metazoa > Chordata > Mammalia > Primates > Cebidae > Sapajus > Sapajus apella. The sequence continues at coordinate 54,186,218 of NW_022436942.1, forward strand.
AGTTGAAATGATAATATATCTGGTATTTGCTTTAAAATATTCCAGGAAAACAAGATAAAATAAGATTGGATAAATGTTAATTATTGAAACTACGTACAATGAACTGAGATTCATTACTTGCTTTACTTTTTTTTTTTTTTCTGAGACGGAGTTTCACTCAGTCATCTAGGTGGAGTGCAGTGGCGTGATCTCAGCTCATTGCAGCCTCTGCCTCCTGAGTTCAAGTGATTCTCCTGCCTCAGCCTCCCGAGTAGCTGGGTAGAGACAGAGTTTCACCATATTGGCCAGGCTGGTCTCGAGCTCCTGACCTTGTGATCTGCCTGCCTTGGCCTCCCAAATTGCTGGGATTACAGGTATGAACCACTGTGCCCGGCCACTAGCTTTACATTTATTTGTATATACTTAAAATTTTCCCAGGATATAATTTTCTGGGTTGCTTTTTATGAGCCAGAAAGAGCACATCTTTCATTTTTTCCCCCTCTGTTAATTTTTGTCTTGTAATTATTCTAGTGGCAGAGAAGAAATATTATTCAATCCAGGTCTTGCCTGGATTGTTTTTATTATTTATTTATTTTTTAAGACAGTCTCCTCCCTGCCACCCAGGCTGGAGTGCAGTGGTGTGATCTTGGCTTACTGCAACCTTTGTTTCCTGGGTTCAAGCAATTCTTGTGTTTCAGCCTCCCGAGTAGCTGGGATTACAGGTGTATACCACCATGCCTGGCTAATTTTTACCTGTATTATTTTGAATAATGATAAAGTAGCTCAACAGTTGATCACTCAATGGCTGTTTTTGTATTTTTATTTTTTTTAGTGCTACTACATTTCATGTGTTTTATAAATATTGAATTAATAACTCTACAGGAGGTATTTTATTCTCCTTTTGCAGCTGAGGAAACTGAGGCTCAGAGCAGCTACCGTGACTAGTGCCAGGTTAATAGAGCCAGCAGCTGAGGAAGCCTGAGATTTGGAAACAGATCTAGTTCCCAAACCTGTGCTTTTTGCACTATCATCTTACCTCTCATTCTGTTTGTGGTTTGGGGCCTTGCTAACTAGTGACAGCCAGGTCAACTGGTAACTGAGAATGAGTCACTAAAAATGTAAATCAGAGCATGCCGCTTCTCTACTGAAAACCTTCCAAAGACTTCCAGACTAAAATCCCAATTGTTTTTAGAAGGCACAGGGCCCTTCCTGATCCCCTTTATCCCTGCCAGCCTATGGCCCTCATCTCTTTCAGCTCCCTCTTTGCTCGCTCTGATGCAGCCCAGCGCTGTATCTTAAGAATGTTTCCTTAATTGTCCGAGCTTCCTGCTTAGTCCCTTCCTTTGGTGTTCCCTCTGCCTGAAATGCCCTTTCCCAAATATCACATGGGTTACTTTCTTCCCCACCTCTCTTTTCCTTCAGTCTTTGCTCAAATGTATCCTTTAAATTTTATATTTAAGGCCAGGCGCAGTGGCTCACGCCTGTAATCCCAGCACTTTGGGAGGCCGAGGCAGGTGGATCACGAGGTCAAGAGATGAAAACCATCCTGGCCAACATGGTGAAATCCCTTCTCTAGTAAAAATACAAAAGAAAATTAGCTGAGCGTGGTGGTGGGCGCCTATAGTCCCAGCTACTCGGGAGGCTGAGGCAGGAGAATTGCTTGAATCTGGGAGGCGGAGTTTGCAGTGAGCCGAGGTTGCACCACTGCACTCCAGCCTGGTGCCTGGTGACAGAGTGAGACTCTGTCTCCAAAAAAAAAAAAAAAAAGTTTTATATTTTATTTGTTTATTTTTTAGAGATAGGGTCTCGCTCTGTAGCCCAGACTGAAGTGCAGTGGTACAATCTTGGCTTACTGCAGCCTCCACCTCCTGCACCCAAATGATCCTCCTGCTGCTCTGTCTTCAGCCTTCCGAGTAACTAGGATCATGGATGTACATCATCCCAGCCAGCTATTTTTTATTTCTATTTTTTGTAGAGACAGAATCTTGCTATGTTGCCCAGGCTGGTCTCGAACTTCTGGCCTCAAATGATCCTCCCACCTTGGCCTCCCAAAGTGCTGGTATTACAGGCATAAGCCACTGATCCCTGCCCTTCCTTATCTATGTTGATAGCACTCATCACTACCTGACATTATTATGTACTTATTTATGTATTACTACTGAGTAGAATGTAAACTCAGCAAGGTCAGAAGCTTTTTTCATTCACTGCTGTCTCCCTAGCACCTGGACCAGTGCCTGTCCCATAGTAGCTGCTCAGTAAAACTTCCTGAATCACTACGCAACTCTCAACTTCTTGAGTGCCGTGCTGTGAGTCGCCGGATTACTACATCGTGCGCAGACTGGGCAACCTAGGGGACTGAAACGGAATCACTGGTAAAGGTCAACAGCCCCCTCTGTGACGTGGGTGTGGTGGGAAGATTGGCATTCTGAATCCATCATTTCCTTGCAGCCTGATGTGAGCAAGCTTCTCAACTCTCCGTGGTCTTTGTTGTGTCATATGTAAATTGGAGATAATAATTATTAGATAATTGCATAATTATCAGGTAATTATGTAGAATACTGAACACATTATCCAGTTCAAACCTCCTTTTTATGGTAAATCAGAAGTTCCCTCTCAGCTCCATAAACTTTCTTTGCTTTCACAATCCCAGACATCTGATGCGGCAGCCAACAGCCCTGAGAGGACTTTGGCCGGAAACGAAGGATTGATGAGAGCCAGTGTTCCCTGTTTCTCTTGTTTGAGCATGCCGATGACATGGAATAACCTCTCTGATGTATTGAATTTGTTTCTCCACTGTCGTTTATGCCGCCAGATGATCACTTCCCAGTTTGATAAAAATCACTTCATAATGGGGATTAGACGGGACCAAAATGACAGTGGTCTCTGCTGGATCTGACACATTCTCTCTCTCTCTTTTTTTTTTAGCCCCAAACCTGTAGTATGCCAAAAGTTTGCACAAAGACTTATTGTTGTTATAATTGTCTAGGACTTCATAAATTAGCTATTGTCCTGAGATAACCTCAAAACTCCTTGCTAAGAGATTTAAAAACAATTTTTTAAGGGAGCACAAATATGGACACATTGGTAAAAAAATTTTTTTTCATCTCATGTAGTATTTTTTTCAGGTTTGAGTGGAAAGTGGTGTGTGACCACAGGAACGTACGTGAACAAAAGCAGTACGCTAATTAAAAAGCACACAAATGTTGTATTGTCTGGGTATTAATTCTTTAAGGTCATGTCTTAGTTTATAATGGCAAAGGGAATTTATTAAGGGAGAATTATTTGACAGGAATCTTTTTTATTATAAGTTACATGCGGGTTAAGATAACCAACAATATTTTTTCTTTTTTTTTTGAGACAGAATCTCACTCTGTCTCCCAGACTGGAGTGCAGTGGTGCAATCTTGGCTCACTGCAACCTCCACCTCCTGGGTTTAAGTGATTCTTCTGCCTCAGCCTCCTGAGTAGCTGGGATTATAGGCACACACCACCACACCAAGCTAATTTTTGTATTGTTAGTACAGACGGCATTTCACCATGTTGGTCAGGCTGGTCTCAAACTCTTGACCTTGTGATCCACCTGCCTTGGCCTCCTAAAGCGTTGGGATTACAGGTGTGAGCCACTATGCCCGGCCAACAGTATTTTTTCTATGAGAACCATAAACAAAAGAAATCTCTGCAACATATACTTCTTGCTTGTTACATTATGGTGTTTAGCTCACAGGAACTTGGGAGGAGATGAGAAAAAAGAAGAGAAGAAGAGAGGAGGCAAATGCTCATTGGGCGTTGTATTAGTCTGTTTTCATGCTGCCGATAAAGACATACCTGAAACTGGGTAATTTATAAAAGAGGTTTAATGGACTCACCATTCCACATGGCTGGGGAGGCTTCACATCATGGCAGAAGGTGAAAGGCACGTCTTACATGGCAGCAGGCAAGCAGAGAATGAGAACCAAGCAAAAGGGGTGTCCTTTTGCAAAACCATCAGATCTTGTGAGACTTATTCACTACCATGAGAATGGTATGGGGGAAACCGCCCCCATGAATCAGTGATCTCCCACCAGGTCCCTATCACAACACGGGGCAATTATGGGAGCTACAGTTGAAGATGAGATTTGGGTTGGGACACAGCCAAACCATATCAGATGTTAAGCTGGTTGTTAATGTTCTAGTCAGTTGGCTATAGTGAGGGAGACTGAGACTTGCCCTAGTTTCTGAGGTTTAATACCTAACAGAGCAGGAAGCAAATGAGCACTCATCCATGTGTGCGCCCTTTTCCTGCCGTCCTTAAACAAACACAGCAGCAGTCCAAGGGCAAAAGGTGGGTCTGGCACTGGAGCTGGGTTTCCTGGTGACTTTACTCTCTTTCTTGGCACTTGGTCTGTGTTTATAGTTGAAGCAACAGACATGAGGTAATAAAGCAGAGAAGGAAATCACAGAATAATGACCATAACATAAAGGCATTGTTTACTCTGAACCTTTTGAAGGATGGAGGAAGGATGAAAGAGTCAGCTGCACTGCGTCTGCCTCGGGGTCATCTGTGGCCTAGATTTACTCTATTCTATGGTCTACGATCACTCACTATTGCACCACAGTTATTGGAGGTCAAGGGGGCTCTGAAAAGCATGGAGGTAATCACCCTTCCTGGGATTCCTGTTGAGACTAGTGATGATAGCTGAGTGCCAGGAACTCCTTGGTACTGGGCATTAAAAGGTGCTTCATAGATATTTGTGTGACTTGACTCTTACATAGGCTGTAGTCACGGACTTCGATTCCTTTGCAAATATAACCCACGGCATGGTAGGGATTGAGGGAATGGTACACCCCAGGAGCTGAGAGAGACTAAGGGCCAGTGTTACTAATGCATCTTTGTTTCATCTGGATGCAATAGTAGGGATAGGAGTCATTTAGGAAGGGCCAATAACACACTCAAGGACATGAGGCTACAAGAGAGTCAGTCGGCCCATGTCCCCTCAGGGACCCAAAGGACAGAGTCTAGGTGGCAGCTTCGAGCATGACAATGGTATGCTCCTTTGGCTAGCTCCTCTACTAATGTTTTAGAGAGTTATACAAGTTTAGTCCAACAAAGTTCTTTCTTTCTAGAAAGAACTATGAAATATAACCTATGCCAACAGTATGGAGACTCAGTGGAGAAATGGCTATGAACTGTCCTTTGACAAAGGTATTGCAGAGTACCTCTAAGAACTTTTTTTTTTTTTTTTTTTTTTTTTAAGAAAAAGTTTCTGTTTTAGGTTCAGGGGTACCTATGCAGGTTTGTTACATAGGTAAACTTGTGTCACAAGGTTTGTTGTACAGATTATTTCATCACCCAGGTACAAAGCCTAGTACCCAATAGTTAGTTTCTGCTTCTCTCCCTCCTCCCATCCTCCACCCTCAAAAAGACCCCAGTGTCTGCTGTTCCCTTCTTTGTGTTCATGGGTTCTCATCATTTAGCTCCCACTTATAAGTGAGAACATGTGGTATTTGGTTTTCTGTTCCTGTGTTAGTTTGCTACGGATAATGGCCTCCAGCTCCATCCATGTTCCTGCAAAAGACATGATCTGGTTCTTTTATTTTGTGGCTGTATAGTATTCCGTGGTGTATATGTACCACAGTTCCTTTATCCAATGTGTCATTGATGGGCATTTAGGATGATCCCATGTCTTTGCTGTTCTGCATAGTGCTGCAATGGAAAGCAGTGTGATTCCTCAGAAAGCTAAAAACAGAACTACTATTCAACCCAGCAATCCCACTGCGGGTCATTCAACCCAGCAATCCCATTGTGGGTCATTCAACCCAGCAATCCCATATGGGTCATTCAGTGGAAAGCAGTGTGGCAATTCCTCAAAAAGCTAAAAACAGAACTACCATTCACCCCAGCAATCTCATTATGAGACTATAAATCATTCTATCATAAAGACACATGCACGAGAATATTAATTGCAGCACTGTTCACAATGGCAAAAAAATGACTATGATATGTTGGTGACTAACTGCCAGAGAAACAAAGGACATCAGAGCGCATGAAGCTTTGCCGGTGGGGGTGGGGGGGCCATGATGGGAGGGAGCAGCATGGAGCCTGAGACTAAAGACACTAGTTCCTGATGGGCACAGTAATCCAGTCTGTTAATCACAAATTCTGAAATGAATCCAATAATGGAATAGTCAGAGAGCAGAATCTGTTTCTGGACCTGCATAATGTAATATAATGTAATGTAACATAATGTGAGAACAGGAAGCTCAGAGTGGCTCTGTCACTAGGCAGGCAGCATGGCTGCTCTCAGAAGCAGAGATCACAAGAGGATTCAGTAGCAAGGAGTGCAACTTGAACCTAGTGATGGAATCCAAGAGAGTGCACGTGTCCCTTTATACAGGAAAAGACTTCCCAATGAGCCCTCTTGGCAAGGGAGGCACCACATTGAGGAAAGCAAATTATTACTTAATGGCCGATGACACAAAAGAGCAGTTCCTGATTTTGCCAAATCCAATCTGTTAACAGCACAAACCAGGTGAAAGTAGAATATTTGTTTCCGTGTTGCTTTTTGTGATTTGAACACTGATGTCATGACTTCCTCATTTCCATTTTTATGCTTTTCTCCATTTCCCACTGGAACCAGTCAGCTAAAGAATATTTGGCTGGTGGACAACAGGAAAATGCCACGCATAGCAACTGAAGATGTATGTGCTACGGAAAAGTCTCCTGGCCCTATAAAATCAACAAGGAAAATTCCTAGCACAGATGCAATAATGACTTCTCAATGTTAATTCTGGTTCATTTCACGTAATCCTTATGTTCTAGAAATAACACCTGTTCATCCTGCTGTAGATCTGTTGGAAGCCCAGGCATGAGAATGCAGGAAAACATTTCTAAGCCAAATTACTATGTAACTCTAATAGTGATATTTCATTATGTGAGACACTTGTTGGCGTATTTTTCTTTCAGGCATCTTGCAAAATGGGGCAGATGGCATCACATAGTGGAGGTAGTGACTGCTTCTCAGGATCAGGGCTTGCTCACATGCTCTCCCCACCCCAACTTTCTGCTAAGAGTCACTAGAGGGGCCAAGTGAGACTTTAGATAGGACCAGCATTTGCAGAAGGTGGAACATCTCTCTAATACCACACCTGAGGAGAGGCAGGGGGAAGAACAGAGCCTATGCCAGCTATGTCAGGTGCTGTCACCTGCTTTGAACTCCATGGGCGTTTAGCAGGCTGTGAAGAATCTGGGAAGGTGGGCAGGAATGAGACCTGGGGAAGGAGAGCAGCAGGAACTCAGGGGGACAGGTCTGAGCAGCAGCCCGGAATTGTGAGCCTGGTCCAACAAGCCAGGCTGTGGTTCCCTTATGACCACCTGCAGCCCAGGGGTGGAGATGTTTCCTACATGAACACAAGAGGGAAGGAGGCACCTCTTTTTTGCCTGAATGAGGGAGTGCTGGGATGGAAAGTGGAACAGAGGGTCAGGACCCAGATTATGATTAGAAAGTTATCATAAATCAGGTCAGTCAGGCAAGGAGGAAGCAGGTGAGAAAGATGCCAACTACTGGTCAGGCACGGTGGCTCACACCTGTAATCCTAGCGTTTTGGGAGGCTGAGACAGATGGATCTCTTGAGACCAGAAGTTCGAGACCAGCCTGGCAAATATGGCGAAACCCCATCTCTACCAAAAATACATAAATTAACTGGATGTGGTGGTGCATGCCTGTAATCCCAGCTACTTGGGAGCCTGAGGCAGGAGAATCGCTTGAACCTGGGAGGCAGAGGCTGCAGTGAGCCAAGATCACACCACTGCACTCCAGCCTGGGTGACAGAGTGAGACTCTGTCTAAAAAATAAAGAAAGATGTCAACAGCTGCAAGCACCAGCAGCTTAGAATAAAAGGACCCCAGGCCCTCCGGAGAGGTTAAGTTCTGTGCAAGAGGCCAGGCCAACACAACCGGAATAATTGGCTTTTTGGCAACCACTTTCTTCTCTCTCAAAGCCATCTTGTATGGCATTTGGAATTTTCTTCCTGAAACAAAACTTGATAGACATCACTCTCTGCTCAGAGAGGTCTGGATGATTCCCTTTTGCCCAGTGGACCAAGTTCCCACTCCTTAGCCAAGTGTTCAAGAGCTTTGACACTTTGGCCTTCAACAACCTTTCCAACCCTATCATCATCAACTGCTCACCTTCCTAATCCCCCTCTTCTGAACAGGGTGGTCTTTTTTCATTGTCCAAACAGAATTTGCTTTCTTGCTGTCTGAGAACCCAGGATGAGATGAAAGCCCTCTGAGCTGTCCTCTTGCCTTGCCATAGGAAATCTGGATTCGTCGATCAGGCTGCCAGTTACGGTAGCCATTTCTCTGCTCACATGTGATTTCACTTCTCAGCAACATTTGACAGTATCCTTCCTGAAATATCGCTTTCTTTTATTTCTCTTAATTATTCTCCAATGACACTTGCTGCTCTTTGTAAATCCTTGTTTTTTCTCTTGCAGTTGAGCAGCAAATGCTGAGGTATCTTAGGGATTTGTCCAAGGCCCTGTTCTTGGCCTACATTCTTATTCTGGTCACATCTGTAGCGGACTACATTATGAATCCCAATTTTATATCCTCTCTCCCACTTCCTGCATCCAGGGTGTCATCTCAGGCAGAATATACTTCTCCTGCCCTTGGGACTTGGACGTGTAACTTGCTTTGGGTAATAACGCAGGGACAGAAGTAAAGGTGTATCATGAGCCCCCATCTTTTATTTATCATAATGTTTTCTTTTTTTGAGACAGGGTCTCACTCTGTCACCCAGACTGCAGTGCATTGGCACAGTCACGGCTCCCTACAGCCTCAACTTCTCAGGCTCAGTCAGTCCTCCCATCTCAGGCTCCCAAGTAGCTGTGGCTACAGGTGTGTGCTACCACCAGGCCTGGCTAATTTTTGTATGTTTTGGTAGAGACGGAGTTTCACCACGTTGCCCAGGCTGGTGTCAAATTCTTGGGCTCAAATGATCCTCCTCCCCTCAGCCTCCCAAAGTGCTGGGATTGCAGGCGTGAGCCACCGTACCCGGCCCCCGTGTCTTCCTAAGGCCTCCGGTGCTTCCTTTTGAGCCATTGCCTGACCGGCCTGTTGGTCCCAGGGGAATGAGAGACAGCGTAGAGCTGCACACCTGACCCACAGACAGAAGCAGAGATGCCTCACGTGAACCTCAGCCAATCTGCAAATGGGAGGAAAAATCAATGGTTTTATACCACTGAGTGCTGAGAATGATCATGTAGCGACAGCAAATCAACAAATCATCGGTTTTCTTATGACTCCCAAGTACAGATGTTCAGCCTTTGACCTTCTTTTGTGCCCTTGACTTGTATATCTGGCTACTTGGCATCTCCACTCACTGGCTAACATGCATCTCAAACCAAAAGAATCCATCATGGAACTTTATTTTCATCCCCAAATCTGCGCTTGTGCCATCATCCTTCGAGCTATCCAAGCCAAAAAACTAGGAGTCAGCCTTGATTCCCCTTTCCTTCGCTTCCCATGTTTAACCCATCAGCAAGCCCTGTGGGTGTTCCTACAGAGCACTGCATATCAACATGGCCACTCTTCTCTATCTTCAGCCACATGCCACCTCTTGTTTGGAAAACTTCGGTAACCTTTTAGTTGTTCTTTCTGCTTTCACTTTGGTTCTTTCTTCAATCCCTTCAGCTAGCGGGATCTTTTAAAAGAGTAAATCGGATCCTGCAACTTCCCTCCCACTGCTACTCATCATTTTCCAGAATAAATCTGAACTCCTGCAAGTTTCTCATGTTCTGGCCCTTGCTGGCCTCTTCTGACCTCATTTTATGCCACACTCTGACCTTATTGGTCTTTTTGTTGTCTGCACTTCAAATGCTGCCAGCTTGTCCTGACCTGGGGACATCGTACTTGTTATTCCCTTTAGTAAGAGTATTTTCTCCAATCTGTTTATTTCTCCTTTCTATCATCTATCTGTCCATCCATCCTCCCGTCCATCCACCCACCCGCCTGCCTGCCTGCCCACCTGCCTGCCTGCCTAGCAGTCTACTTCTCACCATATGGTTATCAGCTTAAATATTACCTCCTCAAAGAGGTAATATTTATTGAACACTGTGTGTATGGCCGATACTCCTGCAGTAGAGGTCTGGCTGCCCCAGCTGCTGGGAGGACCAGTGGCAGACAGTCTCCAGCTGTCAGCCCCTGCAGGAATTGCTTCAGCTGCGGAGAGCTGTCCCCGATGCCATGCCCCATCCTAGGGTGGTCAGCATCCAGTGGGATATCTGAAGGCCTGCCCGCCTCAGGTCAACTTGAGATGACCCTGAAGGGTCCTTCTGCTTTTGCATTCCTCCTGGGGTTGGCTGAGCCTATCACAGGGCATGCTTTGCAGCTCACCTTCTCTCTCTGCCCACTTCCAGTTCCTCCTCCTCCTCTCCACTGACGTTGACACTCTCTAATAAACACCACGTGCTAAACTCCATTTCAGTGTGGGTTTCTTGACAGCAAGGAAGCATCATTTCCTTCTCAGTGTTTACAACTCTTTGAAATTTTGTTTGTAGGTTGATTGTTTGTTTCTCTTACTAGAATCTAAGTTATATGCATGTAGGGACTTATCTGATTTCTTTATTCTTGTGTCCCCAGTACCCTGACCAGCCTGGCACGTCATTATCATCACTGTAGCAAACATCTATGGATTATATACCAGGCACTGTTCTAAATACTTTACCTATATTCATCCTCTTCATCTTCACGACAACCGTGCGAGATAGGTGCTAGTATCTTCTCCACTTAGAGACTGGGATGCTAAAATACAGAAAGCTTAGTTGGCTAGCCCAGGGTCACACAACTGGGAAGTGACAGAGCCAGTGTTTGAACCTAAGCAATCTGGCTGTAAATTTCATGTACGTAACTTCTCCATTATGCTGTTATTTTTTTTTTTTTGTAGGAGCTTTTCAGTAAATGTTTGTTAAGAACAGTTGGCCATGCTTTTGTAATCTGAAGACATCATCTAATTATTCATTTAATGAATATTGTTTGAGCACCTACAATATGCCAGGCAATGTGCTGTGCCTAGGGATGCAATGTGAACAAAGCAAATGTAACTTCTCCCTCAAAGAGCTAGCACAGTATGATTGAAGGAAGAGAAGAGACTATGTACAACAACAGTCATATAATTGCGCATTGTTACCTACTGGCTGTTATCCTAATACTTGGTTTCCTTTTCAGGCAATTGGAGTACCACCAATCCACCAAGACCTCTTCTATAGGGGATACTATCAGGTAACAGGACCATGGTGACAGCATTTCCTACAGTCAGTGATTTTTTTTTTTTTTTTTTTTTAAGATTGAAGGGCACTCACCTTTCTCAGCCTTAGCAGGAAGAAAGAAAGAATGATAAACCTTCTGCTGCTGATGGTGACTAGCTGTAGGGCAGAGGGCCCCAACCCCCATCAGGAACCAGACCACACAGCGGGAAGTGAGTGGCAGCGAGCAGGCTAAGCTGCTTCTGTATTTAAGGCCACTCCCCATCACTTGCATTAATGCCTGAGCTCTGCCTCCTCTTAGATCAGTGGTGGCATTAGATTCTCATAGGAGCATGAACCCTACTGTGAACTGCACATGTGAGGGATCCAGGTTGCCTGCTCCTTATGAGAATCTAATGCCTGATGATCTGTCACTGTCTCCCACGAGATGGAACCATCTAGTTGCAGGAAAATAAGCTCAGAGCACCCACTGAGTCTACATTATGGTGTGTTATATAATTATTCCATCACATATTACAATGCAATAATAGTAGAAATAACATGCACAAGAATATGACACACTTGAATCATCCCAAAACCATCACCAACCCACCGCCCCCCACACACCCCTGCCCTGTGTCTGTGGAAAAATTGTCTTCTATGAAACCGGTCCCTGTTGCCAAAAAGGTTGGGAACTGCTGCTGTAGGGAGTCACCTACAGCTCCTAACCCAATTCATTGTCTCAGGCCTCTATTCCCAAAGCATTCCAGCAAAGGATCCAGGGGAAGCCAGGGCCGTTAGCTGCCTCTGCGGACCGAGGCAGCGTGCGCTCAGGAAGAGGTGTTTCAGTGTGATGACTGAGGGCACTGACTCTGGGGCGCGGACCTGGGCTTGCACTTTGGATGGGTCACTTAATAACAGTGATACAACAGCCTACTTCTTGAGCTTCCGTTCCTCATGTGTATAATGGGAATAATAATAATAGCATCTGCCTTAGAGGTCACCGTCAAATTGTGAAGATAACTCATATAAAGCAGACCTCAGTGACAACAGGATTTGGATTGCAGGAGAGTCTGGGTGTCTGTTATCACAGTTGTTATAAACCACAACAGGGAACTCTGTCCCCCTTACCTAGTGAGATTCAAACCGGGGACGCTGATGCTAGACCTAGTTCAGATCACCTTCTCTAGAATGCCTTCCACAGCCTCATTCGGGGCTTCTCCAGCACCGACTTGTAACTTACTGATGGCGTTTCTCCCAGGGCACCACATGAGTGCTTGTTTGCCTTACGTCCCCAGTCAGGCCTCTCTTGGCTGCTGTTTGAATTGTGTTAGTCTTTTCTCCTCTTCCACCCCTTAGTTTTTCCATTCCAAACTATTGGTATGAGGACACTTACATTGTATATGGAAGGAATTAAGTGCTAAATCTGTGGTGCCGTAAAGGAATGGCTTCTCTTTGTAGAGCGCAGTAATGATCTCTGCCATGTTAGCAAGGTCGGCACTCTGGACTCCCAGGAATAGTAGCCTCAATTTGCGCCAGTTTAAGATGCTCAGGGACACTACTTCTTTCATCTCTCTTATTCCGTTCTCTCCTCCTCCTCCTCCTTCTTCTCTTTCTCCTTCTCCTCCCTCCTCCTCGCATCCTCTTTTTTCTTTTTCTTTCTTCTCTTTCCCCTTCCTCTCTTCTTCCTCCTCCTGCCCTTTCTCCTCCTCCTTCTGGAGTCTCCCTCTGTTGCCCAGGCTGAAGTGCAGTGATGCTATCACTGCTCATTGCAGCTTCAAGCACCAGGGCTCAAGCCATCCTCCCACCTGAGCCTCCCCAGTAGCTGGGACTACAGGTGCACACCACCACCCAGCTTGCTTATTTATTTATTTATTTATTTAAGACAGAGTCTTGACTGGGCATGGTATTACACACCTGTAATCCCAACATTTTGGGAGGCCGAGGCAGGCAGATCACTTGAGGTCAGGAGTTCGAGGCCAAGCTGGCCAACATGGTGAAACCCTGTCTCTACTAAAATAAAAAAATATTAGCTGGGCGTGGTGGCGCATGCCTGTAATCCCAGCTACTTGGGAGGCTGAGGCAGGAGAATCACTTGAACCTGAAAGACAGAGGTCACAGTGAGCTGAGATGGTGCCATTGCATTCCAGCCTGGGTAACAGAGTGAGCCCCAGTCTCAAAAATAAATAAATAGATAAAATAAAGAGAGCCTCACTATATTGCTGAGGCTGGTCTCAAACTCCTGGCTTTAAGTGATCCTCCCACCTTAGCCTCCCAAGGTGCTGAGATTACAGGTGTAAGCCACCATGCCTGGCCTCAGAGACACTTTGTCGTCTTCTTTTTTAAATGTATTTTTATTTTTATTTTTTATAAAGACAGAGTTTCACCATGTTGCTCAGGCTGGTCTCGAACTCCTGGCCTCAGGTGATCCACGCGCCTGGGCCTCCCAAAGTGCTGGGATTACAGGTGTAAGCCACTGTGCCTGGCTTTTTTTGTTTGTTTTGAGACGAAGTCTCGCTCTATCGCCCAGGCTGGAGTGCAGTGTTGTGATCTCAGCTCACTGCAACCTCTGCCTCCCAGGTTCAAGTGATTCTCTGGCCTTAGCCTCCCAGGTAGCTGGAATTACAGGTGCCTTCTACAATGCCTAGCTAATTTTTGTATTTTTAGTAGAGATGAAGTTTCACCATGTTGGCCAGGCCGTTCTTGAACTCCTGACGTCAAGTGATCTGCCCACCTAGACCTCCCAAAGTGCTGGGATTTATGGGTGTGAGCCACTGTGCCTAGCCTCAGGAACACTTCTTAATGATGTTTTTTTTTTTTTTAATCTTGCCCTTAAGAAAACTTGAAGCAACTGCTTTTGTTGGTCTTTTTATTCTTCTCCCTTCCTTCATTATTATTGTTGTTATTTTAGAGATAGGGTCTCACTCTGTCATCCAGACTGGAGTGCAGTGGCACCGTCACAGCTCACTGCAACCTCAAAGACTCCTGGGCTCAAGGGATCCTTCTACCTCAGCCTCTAGAATAGCTGGGACTATAAACATGTACCATTACACCTGACTAATTTTTTTTTTTTTTTGAGATGGAGTCTCACTCTATTGCCCAGGCTGGAGTGCAATGGTGCAATCTGGGCTGACTGCAGCCTCTGTCTCCTGGATTCAAGCGATTCTCCTGCCTCAGCCTCCCAAGTAGCTGGAATTAAATATGCATGTGCCACTACGCCGGGCTAATTTCTGTATTTTTAGTAGAGACAAGGTTTCACCATGTTGGCCAGGCTGCTTGAACTCCTGACCTCAGGTGATCTGCCTGCCTTGGCCTCCCAAAGTATTGGGATTACAGGTGTGAGCCATCGTGCCTGGCTTAATTTTATTTTATTTTATTTTTTCTTTCTGAGACAGTCTTGTTCTGTTGCCCAGGCTGGAGTGCAGTGGTGTGGTCTTGGCTCACTGCAACTTCCGCCTCCTGGGTTCAAGTGATTCTCCTGTTTCAGCCTCCTGAGTAGCTGGGATTACTGGCACCCACTACCACGCCCAGCTAATTTTTGTACGTTTAGTAGAGACAGGGTTTCACCATGTTGGCCAGTCTGGTCTCGAACTCCTGATCTTAGGCAATCCTCATGCCTCCCAAAGTGCTGGGATTATAAGCATGAGCCACTGCACCCAGCCTTAAAATTTTTTTTTTAGAAATTGGATCTCACTTTGTTACCTAGGCTGGTCGCAAACTCCTGGGCTCAAGCAAGCCTCCTGTCTCAGTCTCCCAAAGTGCTGGGATTATAGGTATAAGCCACCGTGTCTGGCCCTTCCTTCCTTTATAGAGGAAGAAATAGATGCTGGGTGTGGTGGCTCATGCCTGTAAACCCAGCACTTTGGGAGGCTGAGGCAGGTGGATCAGGAAGTCAGGAGTTTGCGAGCAATCTGGCCAACATAGTGAAACCCCATCTCTACTAAAAATACAAAAAATTATCAGGGTGTGGTGGTGTTTGTCTATAATCCCAGCTACTCGGGAAGCTGAGGCAGGAGAATTCGCTTAAACCCAGGAGGAAGATGTTGCAGTGAGCCAAGATCGTGCCATTGCACTCCAGCCTGGGTGACAGTGCAAGACTTTGTCTCAAAAACAAAACAAAACAAAACAACAAAAAATGAAACAGGCAGAGAAGAGTTAGGAGGTAAGCAGAAAGTGAGCCTTCTTAAATGGAATTATAGGTGAGTTTGAGATTTACAGGAAAGGCTCAAATGGGGTGATTTGGAGGATGCCCTTGGACCTAGAAAAAGGCACAAAAACATTTGGCTTTCTGGACTGCGAAAGGAGTGAAGACTTCTCTTTACAACAACCATAAATAGTTATGGATGTGAATTTCCTAAGCTTAAGGAATAAAATCTTCAGCAAACTCTCCAGGTCACAGACGGCTGGCTCCTTGCTCTGGAATAGCAATGCTTAATGTTGAGAAGCTTCAGACCTTTGAAATCTGTCATTGCCCAAAGCCTGAGACTCACCCACTAAATCCCAGGTTGACCTTCCTATAGAAACAGCATGCAGTTCATGACAAATACGCCAGGGAGAGAATTTATAGAGTTAATTACTAGGCTCTGGTCTATTAAATGTGCAGAGCACACATGCATGGGGCTGGAGTTTGACATGAGTGGAGAGACTGGAATTCCTTTGCAGCTGGAATGTGCCGAAACTTCCCAAAGTCCTGAAAGAATGCCTAGAATTTATTTATTTTTTCTTTTCTGTTTACTCACAGTGGCAAGTGAATCTTCCCAAGCTACCATGACAGGAGTCGAGGAGCCCCCAGCAGGCTTGTGGGGGACAGAGCCAGCCAGTACTCCATGGCTTGGGCAGGTGGGGATCCCTGACATTTTCTCACATGGGGGGCAGACAGGGGTTGTTGTAAATCTTTAAAGCCAACAGGAAAATTAATGAGTACAGCACAGAGCAGGACCTTGTCAGCTCGGTAACGGGTGGTGGAGGAAGAATTCTGCGGCTCCCCCCTTGGGCGTTAAGGGCCACGAAACTCCTGTTTTGTGGCCATTATCCAGTTATAACAGCTTTCTGCTCTGGAGGATTTAGTCATTTACTGCTTTCAAGTCACCTGGGGGGAAAACAGTATTCAATACAATCAAGATGATGGGGTCTCTTGTATTGAATTTTCCCTTTAGTGATAGAAACAAAATACTTATCTGAATCCATTTAGGGCATTGAGTGCTCCGTAAAGAAGCCCCACAATGGAGAAAGCAGGGATTATTAGAATGATCTTCTGAAGGACCTCCCCCACTAGAATGGAGAGTGTATAATACAGAGTAGGGATTGGGTGTCGTGAGCTGCTCTATCTCCAGAACCTAGAACTGGACCTATCACACAGGAGGCTGAGAAGAAATAGGTGTAAACTAACGAATGGAGATCTACAGTCTGAAAAAAGATGCTGTGAAGGGAGCTCAGAGCTTTAAAGTGGCTGATGTAGTTGCAGGTGCATAGGGTTTAGAATCAGGCAGACGTAATGTTGGATTGTAGATCTTCATTCATTAATTTAGCACCTATAGGTTCATTCATTAACTTAGCACCTATAGGTGTTGGCTCTGCTAGTGTGCTAGCTGTCTGGCCTAGGGCAAGTTACCTTACTGCCCTTCATCTGGAGGTCCTCATCTGTGAAATGAAATAATAATCCCTACTTCAAAGGTTGTTCTGAGGATTACTTGAGATGATGATTGTGATGGTGTTCTACCCTCTGAAAATGCTGATCCCAACCCTGTCTTTCCTTAAATCATGTCAGTTCAGTAAGGAATTTACATAATGAACTATCTATGCAGTGGGAAAGTTAGAAAGCCACAAAAATTTATAGATTAAGTTTGGGCAACATAGGGAGAATCTGTCTCTTCTATTAAAAAAAAAAAATAGGGATCCAGGCATGGTGGCGAATGCCTGTAGTCCCAGTTACTTGGGAGGCTGAGGTGGGAGGATCACTTGAGCCACAGGAGGTCAAGGCTGCAGGGAGCTATGATCTCACCACGTCATTCCAGTCTAGATGATAGAGCAAGACCCTGTCTCAAAAAAAGTGGATAAATTATAAATTTATTTATTCATTTATGAAGATTACAGATTATTCTTCATGTTGTAAGGCATTTATTGTTTTGTTTTTACATGTATGTTGTTTTATTTTGTGTTTACAAAAAGAGAAGACATTTCATAAAGCTATTGAATCCTGAAAAGTCAACTTTTATTTTTATTTTTTTGAGACAGGGGCTCATGCTGTTGCCTAGGCTGATTATGGGCAGGATCAAGATCAAGATTCACTGCATCCACGACCTCCAGGACTCAAGCAAGCAATCCTCTTACCTCAGCCTCCCAAATAGCTGGGACCATAGGTGGCATGGCACCATGCCCGGCTAATTTTTAAATTTTTGGTAGAAATGGGATCTCCCTATGTTGCCCAGGCTGGTTTTGAACTCCCAGGGTCAAGGGATCCTCCTGCCTCAGCCTCCCAAAGTGCTGGGATTATAGACATGAGCCACCAGCCTGGCCAACATGAGGCTTTAAACACTACTTCTCAGAGAGCCTTTAGCCAGTTCTGGTAGGATAATATCTGGGGGCATGTGGAAACTTGGAGGGGCAGGTTGTTCCTAAACTTAGTCTTCTCTTCTGAAGCATTTGGTGAAACCTACAAAATTTGGGGGCATGCAAATTAAGTATACTTATAAATATTATTTGAAAAAATGCA
The DNA here is from genome assembly GCF_009761245.1 of Sapajus apella. Classification (NCBI taxonomy): domain Eukaryota; kingdom Metazoa; phylum Chordata; class Mammalia; order Primates; family Cebidae; genus Sapajus; species Sapajus apella. The sequence goes on from NW_022436942.1 coordinate 54,204,131, forward strand.
TTCACTGTATTTTTGCTTCCAACTGATTAGTATAACATTTATCAGAGAGGCAGAGAACATGCGGATAAAAATATCCAGTTGTGTATTCTCAGTTGGTATGAAAAGCTCTCTAGGTCACTGAAGGTCACTGCCCAGCAAGCCTCCATGTATAAGAGAGTGTTGGTACGGAAGAGTGTTTCTGATGTTAAGGAATTCTGTTTGCTGTGGTGCAAGCTGTATATGTCTCCTTGGTTTTTCTCCCCATGTGTAACAACAACAACAAAAATACTATCCTGGATTTTATTTTATTTCTCATTCACATGAATGGGAAGGACAAGTGTGGAGTCCATGTGGATTTCTCTTATTTTATTTGTGGCTTGAATCTACATTTTTGAGAGAGTGTAAGTTAAGCTGCCCTCCATGTTTTCCTTTCTTAATGTCACTTCCTGTTCACATTTCTCCTTACTTCTCAAGCCTCTGAGGGGATACAATGGAGTGTGTGTCCAGGACTGGCACTGCCTAAAGGAAAATTAGGAAGCTGTCTAGGCAGCCTGATTTATGAGGCATCAAAAGACGCATCTGACCAAAAATATCTCCCCCACTGGCCTGCCACCAGTGCCTGAAATATCCACAATTAGAATCGCTCATTAAAAGTTTTCTGCAGGCTAGGCACGGTGGCTCATGCCTGTAATCCTCACACTTTGGGAGGCCAAGCGGGGCAGATCACCTGAGGTCAGGAGGTGGAGACCAGCCTGGCCAACATGGTGAAACTCTGTCTCTACTAAAAATACAAAAATTAGCCAAGGCGTGGTAGCAGGCGCCTGTAATATCAGCTACTTGGGAGGCTGAGGTACGAGAATTGCTTGAACCCAGGGGGCAGAGGTTGCAGTGAGCTGAGGTTGCTCCACTGCACTCCAGCCTGGGTGACAGAGTGAGACTCTCTCAAAGAAAAAAAAAAGTTTTCTGGCCGGATGCAGTGGCTCATACCTGTGACTCCAGCACTTTGCGAGGCCGAGGCAGGCAGATCACGAGGCCAACATGGTGAAACCCCGTCTCTACTAAAGATACAAAACTTAGCCGAGCATGGTGGCGTGTGCCTTTAATTCCAGCTACTCAGGAGGCTGAGGCAGGAGAACCACTTGAACCCCGGAGGTGGAGGTTGCAGGGAGCTGAGATCGCGCCACTGTACTCCAGTCTGGGTGACAGAGGGAGACTCTGTCTCAAAAAAAAAGTTTTCTGCAGACATGCCTGGCGTCTTTGGGTCATCAATATATTGTGTTAGGAGAGAATTGGGAAGTGGGAAAATGGGAAAGTATTGCCTTAGAATGGTTTCTTTTATCTTATTAACCTATCAATCTCTTGGTCAAGGGTAACATCTTTGATAAGTAAGTGGACTGAGGCTGGAGGGAAAGTTGGGAGTTGAGAGTGTTGTCTAGCATCTTGGTGTGGACTCTGTGCAGTAATGAAGTCGACCGGCAGCTGGGGAGACATTGTCCAAAGTAGACTGAGGGGTAGAGATGGCAAAGACAAATTTAGCTATTTCACTGGTCTGTGTAGGGCCAGGGTAGGAAGTAAGTATACGTAACTGTTGGAGGAATCTCCTTTCTGACTGACTTTAAGGAATCTCTCTTACTGACTTTACAGGGCTATTACGTGAGGTCCTTTCCATTCTCCTTTTCTACCATCTTAGTTTTTGGGTAACTGTAACAGGACTAATGATTCTGTTATTCATAAAATAGCATTTGTGACAAAGGCCAAGTGGATTTCTGTCCATGCAGGTTTGTCGAGACTGTTGCATAAAAGCGTCCAGAGCAGTGCTGCTCAGTCTCGGTCTGAGTTACCGCTGGTGCTTATGAAAATGCTCTTCCTTCGGCCGAGTGCGGTGGCTCACGCCTGTAATCCCAGCACTTTGGGAGGCTGAGGCAGGTGGATCACCTGAGGTCTGGAGTTTGAGACCAGCCTAGCCAGTAGGGAGAAACCCTATCTCTACTAAAAATACAAAAATAGCTGGGCATGGTGGTGTGCACCTGTAATCCCAGCTACTTGGAAGGCCGAGGCAGGTGAATCACTTGAACCCTAGGGGCAGAGGTTGCAATGAGCCGAGATCATGCCATTGCACTCCAGCCTGGGCAACAGAACGAAAATCCATCTCCAAAAAAAAAGAAAGAAAATGTTCCTCTCCAAGTCGCATCTAGACCTTTGGAAATAGACTCTGAGGTAGAGGCCTAGGTCTGTGTGTGGAAAACAACCTGTCTGCCAGTTTTTATTCATATGATTTGAGACCCATTGATTTAAAGGCTTCAGTGGAGTTCAGAAGTGAAAAATACTGCTTCGAAAGGCAGGTAAATCAGGGTTCAAATCCTAGCTTTGCCTCCTACTGGCTTTGTGACCTTGGGCGAGTTATCTGACCACTCTGGTCCTCAGGTTTGGCCTGATAATATTTATAGGGCCATTATGTGAGGTCCAAGGAGAAAATCCATGTGAGGTTTGGCATGGCACCTGGTACATAATAAAGGCAAAAGTGATAACCATTACTGTCATGAGCATGTATGTTGAAAACAACTTTTAGCAGTGCTTACCGATATTTAATATTTTGTTGACCAGTTACCCTGTAAAGGGTAAATTAAAAATTCAGTTTCAGGCCGGGTACATGGATCATACCTGTAATCCCAGCACTTTGGGAGGCCAAGGCTGGTGGATCACTTGAAGCCAGGAGCTTGAGACCAGCCTGGCCAACGTGGTGAAACCCCATCTCTACTAAAAATACAAAAATTATCTAGGGACAGTGGCGCTTGCCTGTAGTCTCAGCTACTTGGGAGGCTGATGCATGAGAATCACTTGAGCCTGGAAGGCAGAGGTTCCAGTAAGCTGAGATGGCATCACTGCACTCCAGCCTGGGCAACAGAGTAAGACTCCATCTCAAAAAAAAAAAATCAATTTTAGTATATGATAAAAGTAATGGGTTTCCCTAGTTTTCTAGTTACCATTGTCTATGGTTTCTGTATTTTTTCTTCTGTAGCTTTTCTTTATTACATGGTTTCTGTATTATATCTTCTGTAGCTTTTCTGGCTCTTCAAACACAGCTAACAGCAAGAGTTAGATGAAAATTTTTCGTAATAAATATTCAGAAATGCCTTACATAAATCATGGTGTCTAACAATGGAAGAACTGATTAACTGAATATATTCTACCTTGAAACATTTTGCATGTTCTTACTAGAACAAACTGCCCCCCCTTATTTTTATATTTGAGATGGAATTTTGCTCTGTTGCCCAAGCTAGAGTGCAGTGGTGTCATCTCGGCTCACTGCAGCCTCCGCCTCCTGCAAACTGACTTTTTTCTAGCTGTTACTTGCCTTGATTCTCTTATATCGTTATCTTTTGTTTTCTGCCCCTTTCTCCCTCCCCTTGGTTGACAAAATGTCTACATTCTCTATTTTTTCTTATTTCCTTGTCTCTCTCTGGTGTAATTCCTTCTCATTCATCTTGCAAGCAGAATTTCTCTATATAGCAAAGGTCAGAGCTGACAGGACTGATTTGAATGCTGTTGAATTTCATAGTCACTCATTCAGGATCATTACTGATATACGCAAAAGTAGACCTTCTGCCGAAATGGACCTCAGAAAACCAGACCAAGAGGGAAAGGGCAAAGGGAAAGAAGAGACTCTTGCCAGGCAGTGGCTGATGCCTGTAATCCTAGCACTTTGGGAGGCTGAGGTGGGAGGATCGCTTGAAGCCAGGAGTTCAAGACCAGCCTGGGCAACATAGCCAGAACCCAATGTCTACAAATAATTAAAAGAAAATCAGCTGGGTGTGGTGGTGCACCTCCAGCTGGGACCACAGGCTACTCAGGAGGCAATGGCAAGGGAATTGCTTGAGCCTGGGAGGTTGAGGCTGCGGTGAGCTGTGATCATGCCACCACACTCCAGCCTGTGTGACAGAGTGAGACCTTGTCTCAAAAAAATTTTTTTTTTTAAAAAGGACTCTTACCATTTCCATTTCCTCTTAATATAAATGACATTAGGTAGCATTACTCCAATGGTGCTGTAACCACAGGAAAGAGTAGGAGATGATGCAGCTGCAGAGTGGGATGATGCATTACATTACAATTTGGAGTGTAAAGAAAAACCCAGAAGAAATGCTGACTTTCAATTCTCCTCCCTCAACTAAAGAAACAGCCATGAATGCAAATGACGCAGCTGGCATCACCTCACCTGGACTCCTTTCTGAATGCAAGAATGCCCTTTTAGGGGCTGAAATATGGACAGTGTGAGTTAGAATGCATGGGTTCAAATTCAGGCTTTATGATTATTATCTGACTGTCCTTGAACAATTTAGTTGGTCTCTCTGTGCCTCTGTTTCTTCATCCGAGAAATGGGAATAATAATAGCATGCATGCACCTCAGGGGTGCTTAGGAGCATAAAATGGGGATAACACCTACAAAGCACAAAGAAAAGTGCCTCGCATGTAGTAAACTTCATTGCTGCTGGCCATCATTTATACATTGATATTATCTTTTTTTTTTTTTTTTGAGACAATGTCTTGCTCTGTTGCCCAGGCTAGAGTATGGTGGCAAGTTCATTGCTCACTGTAGCCTTGACCTCCTGAGCTCAAGTGATCCTTCGTCTCAGCCTCCTGAATACCTGGGACTATAGACACATGCCACCATGCCCTGCAATTTTTTTTATTTTTTGGAGCGACATGGTCTCCCTATATTGCCCAGGCTGGTCTCAAACTCCTGAGCTCAAGCAGTTCTCTCACTGTGGCCTCCCAAAGTGCTGGGATTATTTTTATTCACCAAGTTTGAAATCTTTGGCAGTGTCCTAGCTGAGGAGGCATCCAGGGAGTTTCTGGGCAGACTATTTAACTGATACTGTGAAAATCTGCTAACTGTGGTTGTTTTTCTTTCTGGGAAGCAGGTTCCTTGTCCGGCTGCTGTTCTCTCCTGGTCACTTGGGCACACTATGATTTAATCATTTCTAGGAAATCTTGGATATTCTTGGATTTAATAATAAATTCATTACTAATGATCACACTTTGGAACATGGTTCCCCTACCTGTGACGTACTAAGAAACTAGAAATATATTCAGCATCTACCAAAACTCTCTTCTTCTTCTTCTCCTCCTCCTCCTCCTTCTTCTTTCTTCCTCCTCTCCTTTTCTTCTTCTTCCTCCTCTTCTTCTTCCTCTTCTTCTCCTCCTCCTCCTTTTTCCTTTCTTCTTTCTTCTTCTTTCTCCTCCTCCTCCTCCTCCTCCTCCTCCTTCTCCTCCTTCTTCTCCTTCTCCTTCTCCTTCTCCTTTCTCCTTTCTCCTTTCTTCTCCTTTCTCCTTTCTTCTTCTTGACAAGGTCTCACTCTGTAGCCCAGGCTGGAGTGCAGTGGTGCAATCACAGCCTTGATCTCCCAGGCTCAAGCGGTCCTCCCTCCTCAGCTTCCTGGGTAGCTGGAATTACAGGTGCGTGCCACAATGTCCAGCTAATTTTTTGTAGTTTTTGTGGAGATAAGGTCCTCCTGTCTTGCAGAGGCTGGTCTCAAACTCTTGGCCTCTCCAAGTACTGGCATTACAGGAGTGAGCCACTGCACTGGGCAAAACCCTCTCTTAGTGGAACACACATCTCACCTTCTGGAAATCTCTGTTTGGCCCAGTGCATATTTCTTTCTTTCTCATGACTGACATTCTGCTTTTTTTTAGTTATTCACATATACAAACTGACTAATAATAAATCTGGGAATTTGTCATCTAAAAAATTGCATGTTTCCAACACAATCAGCAGTCCTCAAAAAGTAAAGACAAGTTTACATTTCTTTGGTGAAAGTGGAGGAACGCAGGGACTAGGGCATCATTTTTTAAAAAGTATTTTCAGACAAATCATTCTCTGAGAGACTTAAAAAAAGAAAGTGTCAGTTATTTGAGGTGCACCCTTTTGCTTCTATTCCATTTTTATCATACCAATCTCTCTTGCAAAATTGAGGTTATTCATATTTTCCTTCCAAACTGTGGGAAATAAGATGTGAAGTTGGCCCTTTGATAAAGTTAGGTTCAGGGACTGCTTATCATTGGAACAATGAGCACAAAAGCGATTCAGTCCTGGGACCTCTCACAAAACTCAGCAGGCCAGGCGGTGCTCATTCTTGTTCTCAGGCATTCCAGGGTAGTGGCAGAGGCATGGCCAGCATGAGACATTTTCAAGATTCTTTTTCCCCACCCTTTAGAATTGGTAAGTCTCCGATCGTTCAGAAAAGGATTTGTTTTGTAAGAACCCAACGTGTCACCAAGAACTATGTTTACCCATAATAGTCCTTGCTGTCTGTTTAACATAGCCAGATGGACACTGCTATTTGGCTCATGGTCACATCCCCACAGATTTGACCTCATTTAGAAGACACTATTAAAAGATTATCCTTTTATTGAGAATTTCCATTGCATCAAATACTAAATATTAGCAACATTCCTCTACAGGGAAAATGATGTAAGAAGAGGGTAGGACTGTGTTGACCTCAGGCAAATCACAGGGATAGGTATGTGGCAGTTATGAAACTCAGCACTGACTAATAAAGCCCAGGGCACACAGAGTAAAGGTCCAGGGGCAGAGACTTTCCCAGCAGCTCTCAAAGGAAGCGTTCAGGTTCCTATGAAGCCATAGATGGAAGTCTTATTTGACTCTGTTGCCTTAGTACCAAGGTGGTTATTTTGAAAGAGGCTAAGGAGGAGAAAGTGCATGTAGCAGGATGGCAGAATAGGATGATGGGATGTTAAGATAATGGAATGTTGGGATGATGGGATGACGGAATGTTAGAATGATGGGATGATGGGATGATAGGATGTTGGGATGATTGATGGGATG
>NW_022436942.1:54210963-54376161 GCF_009761245.1 Sapajus apella
TGATGGGATGATAGGATGTTGGGATGATTGATGGGATGTTGGGATGAATGGGATGATGGGATGTTGGGATGATTGATGGGATGATAGGATGATGGGATGAATGGGATGTTGGGATGTTGGGATGATGGGATGTTGGGATGATGGGATGATGTGATGTTGGGATGTTGGGATGATAGGATGATGGGATGTTGGGATGATGGGATGTTGGGATGATGGGATGATGGGATGATGGGATGTTGGGATGATGGGATGTTGGGATGATGGGAATGGGGTTATGAGGGGGTCAGCTCCATTTTCTTCTTTACATTTACACAATGGGGAGCACAAGGCTTCTTTTCTTGTTTTTTTTTTTTTTGTTTGTTTGTTTTTTTTGCCACCTTGGAAGCCAAATGATGCTCATGGGAAATTTAAAACTGCACTGGAAGGCTGAAAGTGATTTGAGAATCAAGACCTTAAGAAATAGTTCTAATAGTAATCTCTGTTTTTGAATGTTGCCAGAAAAGGTACTTGAAAGAGGAATGAAGGTAGCAGATTCTAATCAAAGAGGACTGGGAAGACATTGGGACCCAACAATTTGATAAACTAGACAAAATTTAAACTTTTAGTTCTTATTTTACTTGAATACGCTTTAAAAACAATTGGTTACATTTTATTTTAAACTACAGGCTGGGCACAGTGGCTCATGCCTGTAATCTTAGGACTTTGGGAGGCTGAGGCGGGTGGATCATCTGAGGTCAGGAGTTCAAGACCAGCCTGGCCAACATGGCACAACCCTGTCTCTACTAAAAATACAAAAATTAGCGGGGTGTGGTGGTGGCACTTATAGTCCCAAGTACTCAGGGGGCTGAGGCAGGACAATTGCTTGAACACAGGAGGCAGAGGTTGCAATAAGCTGAGATCTTACCACTACACTCCAGCCTGGGTGACAGAGTGAGACTCTGTCTCAAAAAATAATAATAATAAATAAATTACAAAGTAGTACACGATTAGTGAAAGAAAGTCAAGCAATACAAATGTATATAAAATAATAAGAAAAAAAATCTCCCTCCTTGTTTGTCAAACAGGGTCAAATACTATTATAATCTGGCTCTTTCAGAACTTTTATTTATGTATTTGAGACAGGGTCTTATTCAGTTACCCAGTTGGAATACAGTGACATGATCATAGCTCACTGTAACCTTGAAATCTTATGCTCTAGACATCCTCCTGCCTCCCCCTCCTGAGTAGCTGAAACTACAGGTGTGTACCACATGCCTGGCTAATTTTTTTTTCTAAGAGATGGGGGTCTCACTACATTGCCCAGGCTGGTCTCAAACTCCTGGCCTTACGAATCCTCCCATCTCAGCCTCTAAAAGTGCTATAATTGCAAGTGTGAGCCACTGTGACTGGCCCTCTTTCAGAACTTTAAGAACACTATATATACTATAAATGTGTTTTTGAGGTGGAGGCTGTTTTATGAACTTTTTACTTTTTTTAAAATTTCTACTCTTTTCAAGGTGGGTATTTGTTGTTTTAAACAAAGTGAAAGGGAAAATCCTGTATCTGAAGTATTTAAAATATTTTTCTTGGTATGCTATACTTACCAACATGTTTTATAAGTTGCTTCTAAATGTTAACCATACTAGATAGTGGTCCATCTACCAGGATAAGATAGGATAGGTAAGAAGCTAAGAGACATTCTACAGGTAAAAAAGCAAATTTTATAAGGCTATGTTTAGTATAATTCCAATTATATAAAATGTATATATGTATGCACAGAAAACAGTCTACGTTATAGACACTGGAGTGCTAATGGCTCTTATCCCAGGATGGCTGGAGTATAAGTATTTTTTCCCATTATATTTTTCCTGTGTTTTCGACAATGAACATTTATTGCTTTTAAAATTAGTTAAAATTAATGTAATATAAAAATCACTGGCCGGGCGCGGTGGGTCAAGCCTGTAATCCCAGCACTTTGGGAGGCCGAGGCGGGTGGATCACGAGGTCAAGAGATCGAGACCATCCTGGTCAACATGGTGAAACCCCGTCTCTACTAAAGCTACAAAAGATCAGCTGGGCATGGTGGTGCGTGCCTGTAATCCCAGCTACTCAGGAGGCTGAGGCAGGAGAATTGCCTGAACCCAGGAGGCGGAGGTTGTGGTGAGCCGAGATCGCGCCATTGCACTCCAGCCTGGGTAACAAGAGCGAAACACCGTCTCAAAAAAAAAAAAAAAAAAAAAAAAAAATCACAATGTATCTGCTGAAAAACATTTGTGTCCAAGGCTACAGAAAATAAATTCATCTGAGTTAGCTTCCACCCCATTCCAAAATCCTGAAGTAACAGAGTGGAAATATCAGGGTCTTGTTTTATTTTCTTAATGAATTAGATTTAAGTTCCCTCATTATGAGATGATAATCTTTAGCGTCATTCAAAGAGTTAATAAATGAGACAAAAATCAGGAGATCATATTCCTTTATTCCATATATGAAATATAAAAACAAATTAACAAAGCAATATATATATATTTTTGCAAGTCCACAGGACTTCAGGGAAAAAAATCTGTATGTGAAATTATTCCTATGGCACTGTGTTCATGTTTTGTATATTCAAGTACAAAAGAAACTATGTATCGTGGTTATGCATGGGTACAGAAGATGAGTAATAATGAAAAACTGTAATTTGTGGACTATCACATTGTGTTTAAAAACAGGTAAATATAATGACTATTAGTGTTAAGAAAGACAAGGAAGAAAACAGTTTCAATATTCAGGTTTAAATACTAAGCACAAAAATATAACAAATTCTGTGTCTACAATAATTTTTGAAGTATTCAAGTGCATTGCAAATGAGCTTTTTAAAATTTAAAGTCCATTTCCCCTTTAGCCAAGGATAGGTCTACATTTATGATTTCTTTCTCTTATTTTAAAGTCTTTTCTTGCTTAGTTTTAAAAAAAGTTTCCTCATGGCTGTCATCTTGGGATCTAGCCTCCAGCTCAAAGCTGAGACTTCATGCATACATATTCTCCTTGCTGGTTGCATCTTCACCTGGTTTCTCCAAGTATTGAGAGTTAAATAGCTCAACTTCCTGCCTATGGTCACTTTTGTCCACACGTGCCAGCGCATCTGCTTCCGCAGGCTTCCTCACACACCCTTTTCTGTGAACAGCAGCCTCCAAACGTTCACAACACAAGTGATAGGTAGTAAAGTGCTTTATACAAGGAAACACTATATACACATGGAGAGGTTCCATTGAACATCTACAGAACAAAGTTCATGCATAACACACAAAAGAAGGTTCTTTTTTACATTTTCTGATGGCAGGGTTGGGGATTCCTTAAAACCTCATTCATTACCTTAAGTAGCATCAAATGTAAGGTAGCTGAAGCTGGAAGGAGCTCCTCGTTAGAGGTATTGCCCTGAATGGATTACTGCTAAATGTCATGCTGCTATTAAAATATTCTTAAGAGTTTCAGAATCAGTCCCATAGAAAACATGTCAGTGTAGGGGTTTTCATTTCTCTTTATGAAATAAAACTGTATTTAAACATGGGCCCAGAAGCGATGTTAGATGAGACCCATGCACTGAAACATTTCTATATATTTTGGCACTTTAAAAAATTCGTTTCCTTTTTGAGGTTTTCTTGCTCTAAAGTTTGTGTTTTGTACATAGGGAAGTGCCATTATGTGTTATCCATCTTAATGCTGTTTGCACTCTCTTTTTAAAATATCCATGACTTTTCTTCCAAGAGAAGGTTTCCAGTGCTGGACAAAGCTTTTCATATTCACAATTAGTTTGCCTGTTCTTACATCCTCATGTCCTGCTACAAGGTATTCCAAACCTAAAAGAGAACAAAATTAGGGGCTATATAGTATCATACTTTATTGAACGGAGAGATGCGACTCTAGCAGGTTTTCTTTTGTATTTATTTTGAGACAGGGTTTTGCTGTCGCCCAGGCTGGAGGGTAGTGGCATGATCCTGGCTCACTGCAGTTTGACATCCTGGGCTTAGGGGATCCTCTTGCCTCAGCCTCCCAAGTAGTTGGGACTACAGGTGTGCACCACCATGCCCAGCTAATATTTTCATAGTTTTTGTCGAGATGGGGTTTCATCATGTTGCCCAGGCTGGTCTTGAACTCCTGGACTCAAGCCATCTGCCCACCTCAGCCTCCCAAAGTGCTGGGATTACAGGTGTGAGCCACCATGCCTGGCCGACTCCAGCAGTTTTATATATTGAGTGTTGGAATAAGAAGGGACATTAATAGCTGCCATTTAGTAAGTATTTACTATGCTTAGCACATGTATGCTTTACATGTATGATCTCATTTAGTTTTGAAAATAACCCGTGAAGTAGGTATTTTTTTCCTTCTTGTTTTGCAAATGAGGAACTGAGGCTCAGCAAGACTAAGAAACTTGTTCAGTATCTTTTTGTAAGTAACAGCACCTGGACTCAAACTCAGGTCTTTCTGATTCTAGAACTTTTCCTTTGTCCTATACCACACTCTCTGGCAAAGAACCGAGGGTTCTAAGGACGCTTACCGTACTGCTCTAGATGAGTATATCTTGGAGACTCGCTGTGTATGGCAGTGTATATTAAGGAGGTGTTTTTTGCTTTTTTTTTCTGGATGGAGCCTCGCTCTGTCGCCCAGTCTGGAGCACAGTGGTGCCATCTTGGCTCACTGCAAACTCTGTCTCCTGGGTTTAAGCAATTCTCATGCCTCAGCCTCCCAAGTAGCTGGGATTGCAGGCATGCACCACAAGCCTGGCTAGTTTTTGTATTTTTAGTAGAGATAGGATTTCACCATGTTGGGCCAGGCTGGTCTCGAACTCCTGACCTCAGGTGATCCACTTGCCTCAGTCACCCAAAGTGCTGGGATTACAGACATGAGCCACTGCACCCAGCCTAAGATTTTTATAAAAGTAAAACAAACATTTGGGAAAACAAATTGGAAGGAAGCTATGGATTATACAAAATAACACATATTCCCTATATAAAGCCTATGTGTTTTTGAAATAGGATATTTGCCATATATTTTTAAAAAACTAAATGAATGATAAAACTTGACTAGATCTCATGATGTCTTTGTAATTCAAAATTCTTTTCAGGCTTTAGATGACAAATTTTAGCTAATACACCCAAGAAATTAAAGGACAGTCTTATTACCTATAGATTAGTAAAAATAAATATAATTGCCTTCAGTTAACATTTGTAATAATGTAGATTTTGGTATTTAGGAAAATTTTTTTAAATTATAGGATAAATAATTATGTTTATAAAATAAAAACTTTCTGGTCGGGTGTGGTCGCTCATGCCTGTAATCCAAGCACTTTGGAGGCCAAGGCGGGCAGATCACCTGAGGTCAGGAGTTCAAGACCAGCCTGACCAATGTGGTGAAACCCCGTCTTAAAAAAAAAAAAAAATTCCAATGTAAAAGAGACAGACATACTTTTAAAAATTAAGTGATTGCTAGAGGCTAAAATTCAACTGAAAATATCAACTTAAACTTTAAGTTGATTCATTGCTTGTTTTTCACTCAAATTACAGAAAAAAATGTCATCCCAGTAGTAAAGAACACCTGTAACAAACATACTGTGGTCTTTAATAACATGTTTCATTAACACAAGACAAAAAACGGCTTCTTGGAAAATGGCTTATTCCAGGTTCAGGGCAGGAAGTTGAGCATGGGACATCTTATTTTGTTAAAAAACAAGAAAGCTTTCAAAGATAAATGTGGGTCTTTTTAAAAGGACACAGCAGCTAGCAGGAAGGGGTTATAACTTGTCAAAGCTGTGATAAGTTGAGCACCAAGAAACATAACAATTGTGTGTATGGAAACACATTAAATCCATAGAAATCCATAATTCCGAAATGACGCTAAATAATGAGAAAGCCAGGGAAAAATTAATTTGTCATCTTTAGAAGCAGCTGTTAAAACCACTTCTTATGTTGAAAATTAGAAATTATAGGGAAAAAAATGTAGCATTTATCCTGTCTTTACAATAAGAACTGTATTTCGTGGTAACTTAATCGCCCAGCTTGGGAGAAAAAGCCCTCTTACAGAAAAGTGCCAGCGAATAAAAGAGGAGAATTAGAAAGAATTAGAAAAACATCATTTCTTGGACTCTAATGAAATTATTGATTCAGGAAAGGATTACCAATTGGCAATAAAGTCATAACATGAATGGTTAATGGAAAACTGGATACTTGTATATATAGTGCTACGTAATGCCACACTCATTCTTTTCTATCTCTAAAGGTAAAACAAAATGTTGGCAATGGAGAGATCAGACTGCCTTCAATGTAACCCGAAGGTCAACCTTAGAGACAGTGACGGGAGGTTATCCAGGTACCATGTGCATTCTACATGATTCAACATGAAGCACACAATGATCTCTAAAATGGATTCTATCTAAAATGTTTGTCTTGAATCAATCAAGCCTTTCTTTAGAGATTACAGGAGACAGAACAGATAGAGGAACAAGCTAAACACCACCATAAACAAACCACACAAATGTTCACGGTCAGATAATGGATAGGGCATCTGTCCTGGTTTCCTCAACAAGTCATAAAAAAGGAACTGTGCTAGAATAAAAGAGACTTGAGGGACTGAAGAACTAGATGTAATGTGTGATCCTGGATTGAATACTGGCAAGGACAAATCAGCTCTAGAGGACCTTTTGGGATCATTTGGGAAATAGAAATTAACCTGAGTATTAGATAGTACAAAAATAAACTGAAATTGAAGGTAAAGCTTATTAACAGAATAATGCAGGTTACAGAATGGAGCATATACTATGATATCATTTTGGTTAAAAAATATATGCACACAGAGGAAGACTGGAAAGGATTTGTATTAAGCTATTAACAGAGATGATCTCTGGGGATAGAAATGTGAAATTTAAAAATTTCCCCTAAACACCTTCCCCCCCCCCTTTATCTCTCCTTCCCTCCCCTCCCTTCCTTTTTTTTTTTTTTCTTTGACGGGGTCTCACTTTGTCACCCAGGCTGATGTGCAGTGGCACCATCTCAGCTCTGTAGCCTTGACCTCCCTAGGCTCAGGTAATCCTTCCCCTCAGCCTTCTGAGTAGCTAGAACTATAGGCTCATGCCACCACACCTGGCTGATTTTTGTATTTTTTGTAGAGATGGGGTTTTGCCATGTTGCCGAGGCTGGCCTTGAACTCCTAGGCTCAAGCAACCCACCCACCTCTGCCTCCCAAAGTGCCGGGATCACATGTGTGAGCCACTGCACCCTGCTAAAAGATTATTAAATGAAACTAATCCTAAACTTCAAAAAAAGCTATTAAGGTGTTTTCAGAAAAGGAGAAAAAGGAAAATAATGACAGAGAGGTTTCTAACACTGGAGAGTACAATGTAAAATGAATGAAAAGGCATTTAAATTATTTAAAAGGTAACCTTAGCTTCTGCATGAAAAAGAATCTCAATATTTGGTAGCCTTAAAACTGTATAAGTTTTAGATAATAACTGTATTTTATTATCTAAAATAATAAAGTCCTCATTTAAAAATACAATAAACAATTTTTAAGAAACTTCAGGGTTAGGGTTGGATGCAGAGGCTCTTGCCTGTAATCCCAGTGCTTTGGGAGGCTGAGGTGGGAGGACTGCTTGAGGCCAGGAGTTTAAGACCAGCCTGGGCAACATAGCGAGACCCTGTTTACAACAAACAAACAAAAATTAGCTGGGTGTAGTGGCATGTCTGTAGTCCTAGCTACTTGGGAGGCTGAGGCAGGAGGATTGCTTGAGCCTGGGAGGCTGAGGCTGCAGTGAGCAGTGATTGTACTACCACTCTAGCCTGGGCAATGGAGCAAAGAATCCTGTTTTTAAACAAAGAAAAAAAGAAAGACATCTCAGGAGTAAGTCTAGTATTTTTTAATGAATTTACTTTGAAACTACAAATAGGACAAACAGGAATTTACCATTAATTTAAAGTGTAAATGCAAGTTAAATTACACCAAAAATAAACATGCAAAACAATGTTCTTTTACATCTCTTACTAGCATTTATATTTTATTTTCCTGGGTTTTGACAACGACTTTGCTACATGTTTGAAAACACGAAGTTTATTTTGTATCCATAGAAAAAAAATATAATACTTTAGTGCTAGTCTTGGTATTCTAAAGAATATGACTGATGAATGAGTACATGTATGCATGAATTAAGAGTGAATGAATATGCAGGAGTACTCAATAGAATTGTTTCTTTTCCAAAGCAGCCAAGGAAACAGGTTGGTGTGTAAGGTTTCAGTTTTCTTATCAGCTTTCTTTGGCCTTAGCTATTCAACTCGTAAAATTGGAAAAACAAAGTAAAATGAAAGAGTGTCTGGTTTTGCTTTGGCAAGTTCCAATCTTTTCTTCAAAGCAAGTAAACATGTTTTCAAGAATTCTTTGAATAATTGCGCTTATGTTTTCAATTGTGATGAACTCAGCTGATTCTTTGACTCAGCTTGGCAGAAACCTGATTAGGAAGTATAGTTCACTTCCTGGAGGGTGGCTCAGATGGTCAAAGCTTTTGTTTTTAATGTCACTAAACTGGGCAGACATTATTTTTTTTCTTTTTCCAAGACAGTAGGAAAGCTCTTAAAAGAGAGGGCCCTAAGCACAAATCGTTGGGAAATAGAACTTACATGAATTATTTTTAGTTTCCTGTATTCAAAGCCCAAGGTTCTTATGATTTCAATTTGTTCTTTGGAATTTTATTTATTTATGTATTTTTGATTTCTTTTGAGATACGGTCTTGCTCTGTTTGCCCGGGATTGGAGGGCACTGACTCAGTTGTGGCTCACTGTAGCCTTGACCTACTGGGCTGAAGTGATTCTCCTACCTCAGCCTCCCAAGTAGTTGGGACTACGGGCATGCGCCACCACACCTAGTTAACTTTTTAAAAAATGTTTGGTAGATACTGGGTCTCACTGTGTTGCCCAGACTGGTCTAGAACTCCTGGGCTCAAGCTATCCTCCCACCTCAGCCTCCTGAAGTGCTGAGATTACAGGCATGAACCACCATGCCCAGTCTATTTATTTATTTTTATAATTTAAAATGCTATTTTTTACCTTTTCCTTATTAAAATCTAAATTAATTTAAATACATTATTAAAAGGGTAGAAAAGGATGTGAGAGATTGGTCAACACTTGGCCAAAAATCAAAATAATGTATCAGTGTTGACTTTGTTTAGACTGAGGGGATTTTTTATTGCTAGTTTATGCTCTTTCTCTCTCAGTTACCTGTTTCTTTCAAATGTATTGATCAAAGACCGCAAAAGACTTTTTTTTCTTTTTTATTTTTTTGAGATGGAGTCTTGCTCTGTTGCCCAGGTTGGAGTGCGGTGGTGTGATCTCAGCTCACTACAACCTGCGCCTCCCAGGTTCAAACAATTATCCTGCCTCAGCCTCCCAAGTAGCTGGGACTACAGGTGCCCACCACCACAGTCAGTTAATTTTTGTATTTTTAGTAGAGATGGCGTTTCACTATGTTGGCCAAGCTGGGTGCAAAATCCATGTAACTGTGGGTTTATATGGGGAAGAAATTAGATCAAGAACGTAAATAATGCATCTGTTTCCTCAGTGCCACTAGACACAGATGACAGCCACACAAGCGGCGTGGAGATGCAGATGATTGAATTATGATTTATTAGAACCTGCTATCTAAGTATTATGTTACCATTATCTGGGTACTAATGGTAGACATTGAAGATACTATGATCAGAAGCCCAAATCCCATCCTCAAATTTGATGAGGGAGACAAAGAAATACGCAGCTTATGACCCAGGATGAAATGTGGGCTTGGGGCAAGAATCCCTGTGCTTACTTGTTTGTCTTCACTTCTGCTATCACATTTCAAGGTGCAAATCAAATCTGTCTCCATTTCAAGTTGCTCTATCATCTTACAGTTTTTGTTTATATCTGCTGTTTCTAATTGGAAACCAGAACAATCATTTCATGAAAAACAAGATGATGAGAACTTGAGAGCTGTTTTCTCTCCAGGAGAAACAGATGCTGCTCATGCAACAGCCGAAATGAATTCAATATTATTTCCACAGATGGAATTGTGCATTTGAACTTCCTTTGGGAACAGGTTCTACTGTAATAGGACCTAGCTTTCAGATAAAGAGCAAGTGGCAGATAAATTCATGAAAGTACTTTCTATGCAACTGGCACCTGGAACCAATCTTTTAGGATAGAGAGAATTATATTGCTGGATTTTAAAATATTATACTTGTATAGAGCACATGGAAGAGAAACACTTTCGATGTTAGTTCAAAGTATTTCATTGGGATTTTCCACAGGAGTCAGGTGGTGAAAAGGAGAGACATTCTTGCTGAGTTTATGTTGTGCTTCAGAGGATGTAAGACAAGCAACAAATCAGCAGAGACAAGATAGGTACTAAGATAAGAAAGTCTGATACTCACCAGGATTGAGGATTGGACAAGTGCATCCTCTGTCCGTCCACGATTCAGGATATAATGTTCGCTTTCCTCGGAAAATCTTCAATTTGGTAGATTTTAAGACCTTTTTAATCTTCACATTGACCTCAACGTGAGTGCCTTTATCATGAGCTGATAAAATCTTTATTTTTAGCACTGTTAACAACACAGAAGTCAAAATGCATCAAATTTTATATTATTGTTTGAAATGTGAACACTTAAGTATGCATTTCAGAATATAACGGAAAGGTGAATCGATGATGAGAATGTGAAAATTTGCTTTAAAAATCATTAGGCATTAATTTGGATGGAGTTGGAGGCCATTATTCTAAGCAAAGTAACTCAGGAATGGAAAACCAAACCTCATCATGTTCTCACTTATAAGTTGGTGCTAAGCCATGAAGATGCAAAGACGTAAGAATGATATAATGGACTCTGGGGACTCAGGGGGAAGGGTGAGAGGGGGTGAGGGATAAAGACTACATACTGGATACAGTGTACACTGGGTGGTAGGTGCATCAAAATCTCAGAAATCACCACTGAGAACTTATTCATATAACCAAAAACCACCTGTTACCCCAAAACTATTGAAATAAAAATAAGTAAAAAAAATCGTAGGCTCATTTTTGCACTGGCATCATCTCATTTACCTACATTAACTATAATCTTGCTTGTTAGACAGTTTCAAATGCGACTCCCTCTAATATCATTATGCTAAGAGACTAACAGCCATCTGCCTATTGCAATTATAATCTTAAATACATTCAGCTACCATATCTAAATAGAAGAAACATGGGAAGTGGAATTATTCTGGCTTTTATTTAGGTTCTGACTCTATTATTCTTTCTTGGTTGTGTATAATGTTATGATAGAGAGCAAAATGCCACTGCCAGAATATATTTTGCATATTCTAAAGAGGTTAAATAATGTGATTTACTACTTAATATTCTTCTCCTGGCAGAAAATGCAAGCTGACTGGAGTTAGGGAAGCTGTCCCTTCACAGGTGTCCAACCTCTTGACTTCCCTGGGCCACATTTGACCACACATAAAATACATTAACACTAATGATAGCTGATGTACTAAAAAAAAAGTCGGTGCATAATTTTTGTGATATCCTTCACCACGGATAAGCCAAAGAGCCCTCACATTCAAAGAGCTGGACACCCATGCATGGTGATTGATCTCTGGTATTCTGTGTGACTCGTGACATGATTCTATGATGCCTTCTCATTGATGAAATTGATGTGGCTGGGGATTAAATAATGGTATAAATTGGGGTCAGGAAGAAAGTAAAGCTAAGGAACACTGGGCTGCTCAGGAACACTAGGGAACTCTTTTTTTTTTTTTTTTTTTTTTGAGACCGAGTCTCGTTCTGTTGCCCAGGCTGGAGTGCAGTGGCACGATCTCGGCTCACTGCAACCTCCTGCCTCCTAGGTTCAGGTGATTCTCCTGCCTCAATCTCCCAAGTGGCTGGGATTACAGGCGCCCACCACCACACCCAGCTAATTTTCTTTTTTTTTTTTTTTTTCATAGGGAAGTTCTTATTGGCTTATCCACATCTCCACGGATGAGTATGTGAGAGCACCCAATCTTGACTGGTCTCATGCTCTAAGACTATAGCTGTCAGACAGCTATGTTAATGGAGTCATCACATTTTAGACTTCTAAGGGGCCTTTAAAAGCTCATCCCATCTTATTTTATACACGAGGAAGCAAGTTTTAAGAGATTAAGACCGGGGGCTGTGGCTGACGCCTATAATCCTAGGACTTTGGGAGGCTGAGGTGGGTGGATCACCTGAGGTCAGGAGTTTGAGATCAGCCTGGCCAACACATAGTGAAACCCCATCTCTACTAAAAAATACACATACACAAATTATCTGGGCATGATGGTAGATGCTTGTAGTCCCAGCTACTTGGGAAGCTGAGGCAGGAGAATTGCTTGAAACTGGCAGGCAGAGGTTGAGTGAGTCGAGATCGCACCACTGCACTCCAGCCTGGACGACAGAGCAAAACACCATCTCCCAAAAAAAAAAAAAAAAGAAACAAATTAAGCGAACTTTCAAGTTCGCATAACTGGTTGGGCAGAGATAGAGGTTTGGACTAGAACCCTGATGAGATAAATGCATGAAGGACAGGTAGCATAGTGCCAGGCGTGTGCTAATGCGCAGTAAATCTTTGCTATTATTATTCCACTAGACTTGTAAACTCAAAGAAAGCAGGAACCCTGTCTGTCACTTCTATTGCTCAATAGGAATTTGCTAAAAAAGTAAGCAAATAAGTGTGTTTTTTTCCCCCATTAATCCAGGTAATGGGGAGGAGGAAACCAATTTTTTCCAAGTCTGTAGCGGTATTGCATTTAAGAAGGCCACAATGTTTCATTACATTATTATTTTCACTTGTTGTTTTGTTTTGAGTCTTGCTCTGTCACCCAGGCTACAGTGCAGTGGCATGATCTCAGCTTACTGCAACCTCTGCCTCCTGGGTTCAAACGATTCTCCTGCCTCAGCCTCCTGAGTAGCTGGGATTACAGGCACCCGCCACCGTGCCCGACTGATTTTTGTATTTATAGTAGAGATGAGGTTTCACCATCCTGGCCAGGCTGGTCTTGAACTCCTGAGCTCGTGATCCACCTGCCTTGGCCTCCCAAAGTGCTAAGATTACAGGTGTGAGTTACTGCGCCTGGCCTCATTACATTATTAAGAACGTTCAAATTCTTCTTAAGCAGAAAATTAATGCAGTTGTATGAAAGATTGGTTATTTGTAAATTCAGAGAGCTACCAAGTTGATGTGATAAGGAGAACTAGTTGATATTTTCACTGAACAAACTGACTTTGAACTAAATTATCACGTTCTTTGCTCTCGATAGTCAATGCCATTTTCTCTAAACTGCCTTTCCTTTATAGAGTGCTATACATTTCAAAAGTTTTCTTCTATTATTTAGTCAAGTTGGAAGGTAAAGAGAGGAAAGTCTGCATGTAATTTTAGATAAGATTTGTGAGGCTTTTACCACTTATTTAAAAAAAATCTTTTATGAGATTAAAGACAATGGTATCAAGAACCTAAATTCTTGGTTTCATACATAAATCATGACTTAAAATTTTCTCCTCATTGTAGTGTATATTTCAGGCCGTATGTATTATGGACCAATAAAAAGTCTCGGGCTGGGTGTGGTGGCTCACACCTGTCATCCCAGCACTTTTGGAGATTGACGCAGGCAGATCATTTGAGGTCAGGAGTGTGTTGGCAAGATAATGATATCTATCTATCTATTTATCTATCTATATACAGGTACTTTTTTTTTAGATGGAGTTTCAATCTTGTTACCCAAGCTGGAGTGCAATGGCGCAATCTTGGCTCACTGCAACCTTCGCCTCCCAGTTTCAAGTAACTCTCCTGCCTCAGCCTCCCAAGTAGCTGGGATTACAGGTGTGCACCACCACACCCGGCTAACTTTTTGTATTTTTAGTGGAAATGGGGTTTCACCATGTTAGCCAGGCTGGTCTCAAACTTCTGACCTCAGGTGATCTACCTGCCTTGGCCTCCCCATGTGCTGGGATTACAGGCATGAACCACCACACCTGGCCATCTTAATATATTTAATAGTAAATATAAAGCCATTTGAAGACAGGAAGAGCTTTTACTTAGGCAGTGCAATTTCCCTTTTTCTACAGGATGTATTTTCCTGGTATTTGAAAAATACGGGTATCTAGAGTATACAGAGAGGGTGGGGAAGAGCCCCAGGTGGACAGCTAGTCTTAGTGCCTCACAAATAGGCATCCTCTCTTTCCCCACTACCATTTACTAAGCATCGAATATGTGCTAATGTGCTGCATGCTTTTCAAACATCTTATTTCATGAAGAAGATGGCATGATCCCTACTTTACAGATGAGGAAACAAGTTTGGAGAGGTTAAGTCTCTTACCCAATAAGCCAGAAATCAAACTCACATAGGTCTGAGTCCAAAGCCTATGCTCTCAAGCATAGTGAAATGCTGCCTTAAACTGATTTCCACTCAGTATTACTGCATGACAAACCAACACATGAGTCATCTAAGTGGCTAGGGATGTCCCTTTTAGATGAATAAGGCAGGAAGTATCCACAAGAAAGGATTTCATATCATGACTTCTTCTTTCTGCTCTCTGCCTATCTCTACATTTGCTCTACAAGCATCCTGTCCTCCCCGGGACATCCACCATCATCTACATCAGGAAAATCTAGCTCAAGTCCAGAACACTGTGTTTAGTGTTATTATGTAAGACTAATGCTTTGTGCTCTGATTTCTACACAATGTCATCATTCAGGCCTCCCATTTTCTTAAAAATTGAACTTAGTGTGAATAGGTTCTCAGAAGCATTCAAGGATTTCAGACTCACCATATGAATATTTCATTCCACAAAATGCCTTGGCATTTCTTAATATCTGTTCCTTACATTCACATTTACCTACAGAAAGTAAACAAAAAACGATGTTAGTTATTAGAAAAGAAAAAAAAATAAGAGATCAGCCAGTGCATCCAGATAACACATTCCTTAAGCCTTGACTGATGCCTACAACATAATCTGTAAGTACCAAGGAACCAGGAAAGTCATTCGAAAGAAGTAGAGTCTCTTTCTTAATTAGTTATCTTTCAATAAAGTATTTATCCAAGAGAAATACAGAAGGTAGAAACAGTGATACATTTCAATGCTTGTAATTGATGTTACGATAAATACAGTCCAGTGTTATTATTCCATGCTAATGGAAAGTAATAATTAAATGGAAAACCTGCAGAAAAGACAGTTGTCTTTCTGCAGTTAATGTATACAACAAAAGTCAAATTAAACAAACTGAGTAGACAGTCCCTTGAAGGTAATGTCATCCAATTTTTTTGGTTATCCATTTTAAAGGTATTTATTGAGCACCTTTGGTATGCAAGGCATAGTGCTTTATACTTCAGCACCACAAAGATAAGCAAGATACGATTCTTGCCTTAAGGTTTGCAATTCAGTAAGATGAAGAAACTTCAAGTGTATAAAAAGTGATAAAACAGTAAATGGTCTGGGAGAGGTACAACATACTTGGGTGGAAGAGTCACATATGTCTGGGAAGATGGGAAAAAGCTTATTGACTCAAGAAGGATTTGAAAGGGACTTTGAAGAATAAGTAGAATATTTACTCCCAATAGTTTAAATTACATATTGCCACTATTATGTGTGAGAGATTTGCCAGGCCCTGTGGAAGACTTTCAAAGTGCCTTTATGCACAGTTTATTTTATGTATATATGTATGTATTTATCTGTCTTTTGAGGTGCAGTGGCGTGATCTTAGCTCATTGCAACCTTCGTCTCCTGGGTTCAAGCAATTGTCCTGTCTCAGCCTCCTGAGTACCTGGGACTACAGGCACACACCACCACACCTGGCTAATTTTTATATTTTTAGTAGGGACCATATTGGTCAGGCTGGTCTTGAACTCCTGACCTCAGGTGATCCACCTGCCTCTTGGCCTCCCAAAGTGCTGGGATCATAGGTGTGAGACACCGCGCCCAGCCTGTACATTAGTTTATTTATAGCAGGGGACCCCAGCCTCTTGGCCGTGGACTGGTACTGGTCTGTGGCCTGTTAGAAACCAGGTCGTATAGCAGGAGATGAGCAGCCAGAGAGTGAGCCAAGTTTCATCTGTATTTACAGCCACTCTCCATCACTACATTAACGCCTGAGCTCCACCTCCTGTTAGAGCAGCAGCAGCATTAGATTCTCATAAAAGCGCCCACCCTACTGGGAGCTGTGCATGTGAGGGATCTATGTTGTGCGCTCCTTACGAGAATCTAATGCCTGCAGGTCTGAGGTGGAACAGCTTCATCCTGAAATCATCCCCTGCCCCTGCCATCCATGGAAAAACTGTCTTCCAAGAAACCACTCCCTGGGGTCCAAAAGGTTGGGGACCACTGATGTATAGCATTCTCATGCTCATTTATATATCGATTTCCTCTCTAGACTGTGTCCCTTGAAGACAATGGTTATGTCTTATCAACTCTACATTTCTGGAGCCTGGCATGGATAGGATTTTCACTCTTACTGATTTAACAGTTAGATATAATTTTCCCCGTCCTCTCTCCTCCCCTCCTGCCTTCGTGTACTGCATTTCATAGGCACTGAGTGGTAATAACAGCAGTTAACACTGAGGAGCACTGACTATATGCCAGGCTGTTTTAAGCATTTTACATCGATTTACTCACATAGGTAGAAATTTGGTAGGAATATAGAGAAAAAGAGTGAGCAGCCAGGTGTGGTGACTCATGCCTGTAATCCCAGCATGTTGGGAGATCGAGATGGGTGGTGGATTGCTTGAGCCCAGGAGTCTAAGACCAGCCTAGGAACACAGTAAGACCCTGTCTCTGTAAC
Organism: Sapajus apella; assembly: GCF_009761245.1. NCBI lineage: Eukaryota > Metazoa > Chordata > Mammalia > Primates > Cebidae > Sapajus > Sapajus apella. The sequence goes on from NW_022436942.1 coordinate 54,227,762, forward strand.
AGATTAAAAAATCGGCGAGCACGCAGGCGCATTGGGGGAAGGGTGGATTGGGCTGTGACTCTGGAATCTGCAAACCCCAGAGGGCGCTGCTTCCCAAGCCCGCCACCATGGCCGCCTACAAACTGGTGTTGATCCAGCATGACAAGAGCTCGCAGAACCTGGAGAACTACTTCAGCGGCTGGTACTACTCCGACCTGAGCCCGACGGGCCACGAGGAGGTGAAGCACGGCGGGCCGGCATGCTGGCTATGAGTTCGACACCTGCTTCACCTCAGTGCAGAAGAGAGCGATCCGCACCTTCTGGACAGTGCTAGATGCCACCGATCAGATGTGGCTGCCTGTAGTGGGGACTTGGCGCCTCAATGAGCGGCACCATGGGGGCCTTACCGATCTCAATAAAGCAGAAACTGCTGCAAAGCACGGTGAGGCCCAGGTGAAGATCTGGAAGCGCTCCTATGATGTCCCGCCACCTCCGATGGAGCCCGACCATCCTTTCTACAGCAACATCAGTAAGGATGGCAGGTATGCAGACCTCACAGAAGATCACCTACCCTCCTGTGAGGGTCTGAAAGACACTATTGCCAGAGCTCTGCCCTTTTGGAATGAAAAAATAGTTCCCCAGATCAAGGAAAGAAAATGGGTACTGATTGCAGTCCATGGCAACAGCCTCCGGGGCATTGTCAAGCATCGGGAGGGCTTCTCTAAAGAGGCCATCATGGAGCCGAACCTGCCGACTGCTACTCCCATTGTGTATGAATTGGACCAGAGCTTGAAGCCCATCAGGCACATGAAGTTTCTAGAGAATGAAGAGACCGTGCCTAAAGCCATGGAAGCTACAGCTGCCCAGGGCAAGGCCAAGAAGTGAAGGGCGGTGGGTAGGCTACTGTCCCCAGGAGCACCCTCCCTGCCCATCCGGTTCCTCTGCCCCTCCCTCCTTCACACGTCACACGTCACACGGCATCGGTAGGCATCTTGAGCTGTGGCTACAGATGGGGACCACTGGCTCCCATTTTCATTTTAGCCATTTTGTCTCCTGCACCCACTCCCTTCATACATTCTAGCTAGAATAGCACTTCTAGGGCACAGGTTCTCAATCTAAGCCGTGGAAAGTCTCCCCTCGTCTAAGAGAGTTGAAGGTAGTGACTTGGGTTTTTGCAAGTGCTTTGTTTACTAAGGACGTGTGGGGAGGAACCCTGCTAAGCCATGACCAATCAGGAGACGCAAGAGGGCCTGACTGCCCCCAGGAGCCAGTCCTCTGCTCTTCTGCCGTCAGGCCACTGCCTGGGGCCTAGTCATTCCAGTGGAAGGTGAATGTAACCTGAATGGTGATGGGACAACTGTCTCCTCCCTAACCCCAGAGGAGCTGGCTCTAGAAGGGTGGGATCAATACTGAATTTAGTTTAGTTGTTACATTTACTTTTATAAATTAAAAAAAAAGAAAAAGTTGGGCATGGTGGCTCACGCCTATAATCCCAGCGCTTTGGAAGGCAGAGGCAAGTGGATCATCTGAGGTCAGGAGTTCGAGACCAGCCTGGCCAACATGGAGAAACCCTGTTTCTACTAAAAAATACAAAAATTAGCTGAGTGTGGTGGTAGGTGCCTGTAATCCCAGCTACTTGGGAGGCTGAGGCAAAAGAATTGCTTGAAGCCGGGAGGCGGAGGTTGCAGAGAGCTGAGATTGCACCATTGCGCTCCATCTCAAAAAACAAGAAAAGTATAGCGTATGTAAAAAATACAAAACAATAGCCCTTCTGGGGTTTCTCGTGGCAGTTGAAATAGTCCCACATGTGGTTATCAGAAAATAAGCCACTCCACATACCAATATGGGATAAGCTCCTTGACCTCGGAGGGCAGGAGTGCTTTCTGCTGTGTTTTAGAATCCCTCTGCCGCCTTGTTTCATGGCAGTGAGACGCCTCTTGGTCCTGTCCAAGTGTGTGTTTCACTGACTGATTTCTGAATCACGTTCTAGTTGCTCGGCCCTGCTACATGGGTCCAGTGTTCATTTGAGCATAACTGTACTAAATCCTTTCTCCAGATCAGGATAATAAAAGAGTTAGGTGCAATTTAAAAAGAACAGTCTAGTATGTTAGCATGTGCCTGTATTCCCAGCTACTCATGGAGGGGAGCAGTGTTGGCACTGAGGTGGGAGGATCGCTTGAGCCAGGAGGTTGGGCTGCAGTAAATTGTGATGGCGCCACTGCACTACGGCCTGGGGAACAAAGTGAGACTCTGCCTACAAAAAAAACGGAAAAGAAAAAGAAAAAAAAGAAATTGTAGTAACCTAAGTGAATAGCCTATGGCCTTTGATAATTCCACAAAGCAGAAGAGTACAGCAACTACCATGCTATAAGACCTAATGGAACTCCAAATGGCATGTACTGTTCTATACTGTTTCTCAACACAATGCGCCTCTCTTTAACCTTTCAACCTATAAGAACATACATAGGTCTATTATTTGATGATCTTTCTTTGGCTGCTTTCCAATACTACGTTTTCATATGCTTAGAGCTCAAACACTAGTATTTGTTGATCAGGCTTCAGCCCAGATGTGTTTTCTTAAAAGAAACCTGGAAGGGAAGAAAAGCTTGTTTGGTTATACTTACTGGGACATTTAAAGAGATGGGCATTGTTTACAGTTCTGCGGTACGAGTTAAGGCCAGCTTTATTATTCAGGAAGTGAAATTTTACACCTGCTGTAAGAAGTGGTAGAAATTAAGGGTGTTTTGTTGGTAAGGTGTATTACACTCCTAGTTGAAAGTTGTTTTTATGGACACTTATGGGAAGTATGTAGGTTGGTAGATTTGAGGATGAGCTTTTTTTTTTATCAGTGCTTAGAACACTTGCTGAAAAAGGGTGCCCAGAAGCACCATTCTATACCCACTGCAGGAAACTGAATAAAGTCTTCTTCAATCTGGCGCTTATCCCGATGAATTTCAGAGACTCTCTGGGGACATCACAGACCTCACAGCTGCTGTGGACATGAGAGTCTGGAGCTATTCTGGTGCCAACACTTTATGTGCTTGGCTGGAATGCTGCCAACTGCCTAATCACATGCATGATGGGCTTAGTGAATGTCCTACAGTCCTAAAAACCGGATTATTACAGATTTGGTTTAGTAAACTTGGAGAATTATAAAAAGTCATTGTGTGCTTAGAAAATAGAAGAACACTTTTAAAAGTGGCTATTAAAGTTAAAATAATAAAATTCAGACTATGTATCATTAAGGCAAAAAAAATTCATAGTAAAAACTTGTTTTCTTTTTCTTTTTTTTTTTTTTTTTTTTTTGAGACGGAGTTTTGCTCTTGTTACCCAGGCTGGAGTGCAATGGCGCGATCTCGGCTCACCGCAACCTCCGCCTCCCGGGTTCAGGCAATTCTCCTGCCTCAGCCTCCTGAGTAGCTGGGATTACAGGCACGCGTCACCATGCCCAGCTAATTTTTTGTATTTTTAGTGGAGACGGGGTTTCACCGTGTTGACCAGGATGGTCTTGATCTCTTGACCTTGTGATCCACCCGCCTCGGCCTCCCACAGTGCTGGGATTACAGGCTTGAGCCACCGCGCCCGGCTTGTTTTCTTTTTCAAATGCTGAAAAGATAAATATGATAACTTCATATTGCCTTATCTTTCCCAGTTGCTTTCCTGTTGTGATTGAGCATGAAACCATTAGGAAAATTTTCGTAACACTGTGTTAAGTGAAAAAAACATGATAGAGAAGATGGACAAATAACCTTCTTTCTCAGATTGAGGTTCTTGATTATTGAGGGGTTCATAAGTGCTCTATGAGAATGTTTTAAAACTGTGATTTCTTTCTGATCTAAAATGTGGATTGATGAGTGGATAGAATTTAGGTGGCAGGTATGTGAGTCTGCAAATTTTAAAACTTTTTCTGGATGTCTGAAAATTTTCATAAAAAAATGTTGGTTAAGTTATCACAGACATTCTCAATCGACACAACTTTGTGAATTCATGCTTTAGCACATCCTCAGCTCCAAGCACATAGCAATATTAGATAAGGGACAGAAAAAAAGGTATAGCCTATGTCAAAAATGAGATATATATCTCTGTGAACTAGAAATGAATGAATGTTTTCTGTTTGTGGATACTTCCTGAATTAAAAAAAAGTTTTTTTAAAAAGAAAAGGAATGAATGAATGTGCATTCAGGGGATGGGGCTGAAATCATACATCTTTGGGGCCTTCTTTCAGAATCAGGCAGCAGTCGTCAGGAGTTCAGATACAAAGGAGTTAATAGGTCAAAAAAAGGAACCATAGTCAGACTCACTTTTTAAAGACAGGTATTGGGAAAGGCTCACCTTGCTAATAAAAGGAGGCTGGGAAAAAACAACAAACCAATCACGTACACAAAACCCCGAACTATTATTCATGGCCTGGATTTGTGGCTTCATGTGTGTGAGACCTGGGCAGTCACACAGTGTTGAGAAGAACTTTGTGCTTGATTTAATGCTGTGTTGCCACCTTCATGAAATTCTTAAAAAGGCTCTGCATTTCATCCAGCATCTATTCCCGCAAATTATATAGCTAGTCCTTAAGTGACCTAAAAATGAATCCAAATTGCCCTCCTGGTTTTCAAAGAATAGATATAATACAATGAAATTAGATTAGAGATCATCAGTAAAAAAAAATATTGTTTTTGAGATGGAGTCTCCCTCTGTCACCCAGACTGGAGTACAGTAGCCTGATCCCGGTTCACTGGAACCTCTGCCTTCCAGGTTCAAGCATTTCTCCTCCCTCAGCCTCCTGAGTAGCTGGGATTACAGGTAGGTGCCACCATGCCCAGCTAATTTTTTTTGTATTTTTTAGTGGAGATGCGGTTTTGTCATGTTGGCCAGGCTGGTCTTGAACTCCTGCCCTCAGGTGATCCACCTGCCTTGGCCTCCCAAAGTGCTGAGATTATAGGCGTGAGTCACCATGCCCAATCCCAGGTAAAAAAAAAAAATTCTAAAAACCCTAATGTTTGAACAATTAAATATCCTAGATAACTCAATGGGTTAAAGAGAAATTCTTAATGGAAATTACAAAAATGTTAGAACTTCAATGATAATGAAGATACTACATATTATAAAGGCCAATAGGATCATCCAGCTAAAGAGGTCTTACAAGAAAATGTTTAACCTTAAGAGTACTTGTTAAAAATAAGAAAGACTAAAAGTAAACGAGTTAATAATCACTGGGCTCACAAAGCTAGAAAAGGAATAAAAAAGCAAACTTAAAGAAAACATAAGAAAAGAAATAATAAAGCTAAGAGCAGAATTAGTGAAATAAAGAAAATTAAATAGATTGGATCAAGTTAACCAAAAGTTGATCTTTGAGAAAAGCAAATTAAGATCAGTCAGATTGAGTAAGACAATAAGAAAAAAGGCACAGATGAGCACAGGGACAAAAAGAAGATTAAGGACAGATTGAGTAAAGGTTTAATAAATTATAAGTGAATACCATGTATAATTCTGTGCCAATACAATTTTTTTAAATTAAAAGAATTGGCAATTTTCTAGAAAGCTTCGATTACCAACACCAAATCACAACTAAAATTAATAATCATTACAGATATTGAATCAGTAATACTTCCCTGTACTCACAGACACAGATAAATTATAACAAAAATTCAAGTAACAGATGATTTTATTTATTTATTTTTTTTTTTGAGATGGAGTTTCACTCTTGCTGTCCAGGCTAGAGTGCAGTGGCTTGATCTTGGCTCACTGCAACCTCCACCTCCTGGGTTCAAGCGATTCTCTTGCCTCAGCCTCCCAAGTAGCTGGGATTACAGGCATGTACCACCACGCCTGGCTAATTTTGTATTTTTAGTGGAGATGAGGCTTCTCCATGTTGGTCAGGCTGGTCTCAAACTCCCAGCCTCAGGTGATCCACCTGCCTCAGCTTCCCAAAGCACTGGGATTACAGGCATGACCACTGCACCCAGCCTTCTATTTTTATATAAATAATTGCAGAGAATAGAAAAAAAACATTGTGGGTAAGGGCACCTCCTAACTTACTCTAATATACAATGCAATACATTAAATTATAGGCCAGTATCAATTACAAACATCAATATGAAAATTCTAAGCAAGCAAATAAATAAATGACAAAAACCCTAGCAGATCAAATTCAGCAATGTATGAATGCAAATACATCACAGCAAATATAACTTATCCTAGGACTAAAAGAATAGCTTGATAATAGTTGCCATTCTGACATAGATACTGGCATGGCTGTGGAGAAATAGAAACGCTTTTACACTGTTGGTGAGAGTGTAAAGAAGTTCAACCATTGTGGAAGACAGTGTGGCAATTCCTCAAGGATCTAGAACCAGAAATACCATTAGACCCAGCAATCCCATTACTGGGTATATACCCAAAGGTTTATAAATCATTCTACTATAAAGACATATGCACACATATATTTATTGCAGCACTATTTACAATAGCAAAGGCTTGGAGCCATCCCAAATGCCCATCAATGATAGACTGGATAAAGAAAATGTGGCACATATACACCATGGAATACTATGCAGCCATAAAAAAGAATGAGTTCATGTCCTTTGCAGGGACATGGATGAAGCTGGAAGCCATCATTCTCAGCAAACCAACACAGGAACAGAAAACCAAACAGTGCATGTTCTCACTCGTAAGTGAGAGTTGAACAATGAGAACACAGGGAGGGGAACAACACACACACAGCACACACTGGGGCCTATTGGTGGGTGGGGGGTTGAGGGGAGTGAGAGCATTAGGACAAAAACCTAATGCATGCAGGGCTTAAAACCTAGGTGAGGGGTTGAGAGGTGTAGCAAACCACCATGGCACCTGCACTTTCTGCACATGTATCCCAGAACTTAAAGAAAAAATAAAAGAAAGAAAAAAGCCTGATACTGCAAAAAAATTATTTTCAAATACCACAGGAGAAAGACCATCTGATTTTCTCAAAAGATGCAGATAAGTCATTCAGCTAAATACAAAACTCATTAATAATAAAATTAGACATAGAAGAGAATGACCTTTACTTGATATAGCCTACCTATCAAAAATCAGTATCAAATTTTATAGTGGTGAAAATTTCAAACTATTTCCATCAAATTTGGGAAACCACTGTACAGGAAGAAAAAAAAAGGAGGCATGAGAACTATGCAAGAGAGACAAAACTGTCCTTATTTGTCAATAATATGATGGTCTACCATAGAAAATCCAAGATAATCCATACATACTTGAATCAGTAAACAAGTTCAGCAGAGTTTCTGGATACAAGCTCAAATACAAAAACACAAAACACTAAGAATAAATAGTACTCCTTTATATTATTAATAACCATTTAAAAATTCAGGTAAAGAATACTTTCCCAATAGCAATAAAATCTAAAGGTAACTAGGAGTAAATTTAATCAAAGTCAGGTAAAACCATTTTGGAGAAAAGTGACAAATGCTATTGAAAGGCCTTAAAGAGGACCCTAGAAAGATATCTTCATGTTTGAGACGATTCCATATTACAACACTCTCACTTTTTTCAAAATGATCTATAAAGTCAGCACAACTGCAATAAAAATCCCAACAGATCCTTTTGTGGCATTCAATAAACTTAATCTAAAGTTCGCATGAAAGACAAAGAACCAATAGCTAATATAATTTTAAAAAAGAACAATGAAATGAAGGGACTTGCCATATCAGATATCAAGACTCATTATAAGACTGTAATAATATATTGTGGTACTGGCTCATGAAACATGATAGACAAGATACAGATCCATCCATATACAGCATTACAAATAATGGCCTCAGCCAAAGCCGCTCATTCTCATGACCATATCGTAGACGTTGCCATTGTTGATAACTGCTACTCTTCCAATCTCTATTTCTTTTCTTTTCCTTCTTTTTTTTTTTTTTTTTTTTTGAGACAGAGTCTCACTCTGTCACCCAGGCTGGAGTGCAGTGGCATGATCTCGTCTTGCTGCAACCTCTGCCTCCCAAGTTCAAGCAATTCTTCTGCCTCAGCCTCCTGAGTAGCTGGGATTACAGGTGCCTGCCACCATTCATAGCTGATTTTTTGTATTTTTAGTAAAGATGGTGTTTCACCATGTTGGCCAGGCTGGTCTTGAACTCCTGACCTCGTGATTCACTGACCTTGGCCTCCCAAAGTGCTGGGATTACAGACATGAGCCACCATACCCGGCCTTCCAATCTCTATTTCAAATATCCCATTCTTTGACCTCTACATCCTATCCTTCTAGCTTGCTTCCAACTCCAACAGTCCTTTGAAACCCTATAATCATGACTCTACTTCATTTCACCCTCACATTCCTATATACTCAGTTTAAATTCCATGAATAATTATTGCCCTCTGTTGCTTCATTCTTGCTTGGAAAAACCTCAACCTAGCTTAATGTCAACTCTTTGTGTATGCCTACATCCACAACGCTGAATATGACTAGGGCAAACATCCAAGCATGCCGACTGGTGTTACTCTCAATGCCACACCTCTGCTTGAAATGCTCTAATGGCTTCCATCTGACTCCAGGTGAAAGCCAAAGTCCTTATAGTGGCCTCTACAGCCTCTTATATTTCCTCTTCCACTTCTCTTCCCAGCTTGCTGTGCTCCAGCCACACTGGCCTTCTTGCTGTTTCTAGAGAAAGCAGGCCAATTCCCCCTCAGGCTTTAAAGACTTACTGTATCTTCTGCCTAAACTCTCTTTCCACTGCCACCTGTATAGCTATCCTTCTTACCGCCTCCAGATTTTTTTCCCCCTCAAATGTCACCTTTCATAGGGCTTACCTGATCACCTTATTTAAAAGTATGACCTTCTAAAACATATCTTACCCCGTCCCTAAATTATTTTTTTATTATACCAAATATATTATTTGATTATTAGCTGTTTTTCTCCACCAGAATGGAAGAGGCACAGAGGCAGGGATTTCATCTGTTTTGTTCACTTACTATATTTACAGTGCTGCCCCACAACAGAGGAACTTAATACCTATCTGTTGGATGAATGTATAAATTTATAAAGAACTACTACAAATTAGTAAGAAAATTACAGACAGGAAATTCACAGAAAAGGAAACCTGAATGGCCAAGAATAAAGACAGGTACTTCCATAACCATTTAAAGTGTAAGGATTTAAAACTGTGAAAAATGTTCTTAGAGGAGGTAGCCCACAAGCTATAGAAAAACAGGTGGCAGACTTGGCCTGAGGGCTGTGGTTGGCCAGCCCCTGGCCTGGTGAAACACCTTCTCAAGTACACAAAGTCACATACCAGAGAACGTTCATGGTAGCATTATTTATAATGGTGGAAAATTAGAAATTGGAGAGATCCAAAATGGCAAACAAACAAGAGAATAAAAATGGTATATTCATATAACTCTTTTTATATGAATTTTTTTGAGATGGATAAACCTAAAAAAAATACACAATCAGGTAAAAAATGTTTTGCTTATTACATTGCAGAGATGGGTTCTTGCTATGTTGCCTTAGAGTTCAGTAGCTATTTACAGGTGCTATTATGGTACACCACAGCCTCAGACTTCTGGGCTCAAGAGATCTTCCTGTTTCAGCCTCCTAAGTAGCTGGTACTATAGGTGCACGCCACCAAGCCTGGCTACCAAAAACATTTTAAAAGAGTAGATATCATGTGCATGGAATTTTGAAATACTCAAAAAAAAAAATAAGTAATAAAATAGTAAGAACATGAAAGTGGATGATCAACATCAAGTTCACCATCGTGGTTATTCTGTGGACAAAGGGAGGCAGCTGGGCTTGTGACTGGGTACATCAGGGACCGCAAAATCTTCTGTAACATGTTATAACTTAAATGAGAATATGAAACAATTATGGCAAAGTGAGAGATCTGCTAACCCTTTGAAGGAGTGTGTATGGGTGCTCATTGCAATCGCATTTTTACTATTTGTAATGTTGCATAATAAAATGTATTTAACTTACTGTGAGTTTAATTTGAAGCCTTTGGTGAGCACTTTATATTCAAGTACTGACACAAGATTTCACGCCCACATTAAAATTTGGGTTAAGGAGCAAGTTAGTGCTAAATACAATCATGTGCTTTTGTGCAAGAAAAGAATAGAGACAAGGCGAACACAGAAACTGAGAATTCATACCACTATCACAGCATGCTCTTCAAAAGAAACAGAAAAATGTCACAGGGAAATTGAGTCAGAGGAAATAGGAGCACATACTGAGTAAACTCAAAGAACTATGTTTATGTAGTGAGCAGTGTTTTGGCTTTGGTAAAAATCATTTTTTCATATTCAGTTAGTTATTTTTTTTCTTTTTAATTATTTTTTTTCAGTTAATGTTATTAATTTGAATTTTTAGGCTTTATTATTTGGCTTATATTTAATTTGTAAAATTACTTTTGCTTTCTAGCTGTAAAAAAGCTATAAACATAAGGATTTCACAACTGGCTTTTGCTTTGTACCTATTAAGGCAAGCTAGGTTTATGAGAATATTTTTCCTTTTAATGGATTTGTACATTTCCAAACCTGATATATTCAGTAGGCACTTTTTTGAGACAAGGTCTTGCTCTGTCACCCAGCCTGGAGTGCAATGACACCATCACAGCTCACTGCAGCCTTAGACCACTCAAGTGATCCTCCCACCTTAGCCTCTCAAGTAGCTGGGACTACAGGTGTACGCCACCACACTGGGCTAACTTTTTATTTTTGTAGAAAGAAGTCTTGCTATGTTGCCCAGGCTGGTCTTGAACTCTTAGGCTTAAGCAATCCTTCTCCCTTGGCCTCCCAAAATGCTGAGATTACACTCACCCCGCTCAGGAGGCTCTTAACTGTGTTTTAGAGCGAGAAAAACATAATGAAGTATCAACAGTAGAATAATGAGATTTTAGGTGCTTTTTTGTTTACTATGATGTTTTGCATTTTCCAAATTTTCTATACCAATTACATACATTACTCTAATAATCAGAAAACAAAAATATGTTAAAATACCCCTTAGCTATATTTCACAGTTTCATATTTACGGAAGGGTCACTATTTTATTATACCATGAAACCCCAGAACTAAAGAGTTCCTCTCCTAGGATCCAAAAGCTGTACCTGGTTTGTCACTTATCACTGTTACCCAAGATCAGACCTGAAAATATGACACCGGGTTATATCCATCTCACCTGAGTGTAGCAGTGCGGAAAATCCCTGCGCATCCCCCCATTCCCAGGTGGGTTCGCTCTTATTGTGCATGGGACGGAAGTCAGGAACTTCATGATACCAGTCCATGTCTGTGTTGCTAATAAAATAGAAAATGGTAAAGAATGTAGTAAGGAATTTTTAAGAACTTGTATAGAAATGAATCTATTTATAGAGATTGAAACCTTATCTTCTACCTTCCCATACTTCCATTTTCCAGAAATAAATAATGTTTTAAGGAACTATTGTGAAGACAAATAATTTATTTTGCAAAATGAACTAGATGATCTCTAGAGTCTTGCAAGAACAAATTACTTGAGTTTGTAATTTGACCAACATTTTTTGCTTGTATCTGTTTTTGAAGAGAGTTTTGCTCTTGTTGCCCAGGCTGGAGTGCAATGGTGTGACCTTGGCTCACTGCAATCTCCACCTCCGGGGTTCAAGTGATTCTCCTGCCTCAGCCTCCTGAGTTGCAGGCATTACAGGTACCCACCACCATACCCAGCTAATTTTTTTGTATTTTTAGCAGAGACAGGGTTTCATCATGTTGGCCAGGCTGGTCTTGAACTCCTGACCTCAAGTGATCCACCTGCCTCAGCCTCCCAAAGTGCTGGGAATGCAGGTGTGAGCCACCACGCCTGGCCTGACAAAAATTCTTTGAAAGAGATGTGCAAGCATAGCTTTGCTTCATTAACAGAATGTAAGATTTTCCAAATCACTACAGATTTTCAAAAGAGTCTGAAATATATCAGCTGAGAGCAAGAGCCATGCACACTCACCTGCTGGTGCAGTCTCCAGTGATAGGGTCACAGCTCCCTGCACAATCACATGGTCGACAGCCATAGTCTCCGAAGCCCCAGTATCCCACCATGCACCTGTCACAATGTGGCCCTGCCACCCCAGGCTTGCAAGGGCAGTCACCATTGCTGGGGTCACAGAATGTCACTGAGTTGGCAGGAAGGACAGCTGATCCTACTGGGTGGCAGGAACACGCTACAACAGAGAGGACACGTAAGGACCAGTGAGCGACTGTAGATCACCCAGGTGAAGATTAGGCTTGACCATCCCCAGTGAGTCCCTTTACCACACAGCACATTTCTGAGACTCCTCCTTTAGCCAGTGAGTGTATGCTCAGAGAATGAAAGCTAACTAAATGACAGATAAGCAAGATATAATCGGAAAAGCATGTCTGCTGCAAAAACAAACACATAATTTATTCTAACATGGAAGGCATGAAATATGAATGCCCTTTGGTTGGGTGAGGATGAACCAGCAAAGAAGACAGAGTGGAAGCATTCAGCGAGAAAGGAAAAGATGTCATGAGAGTGTAAGTGTTCTGGAAGCCAAAAAACGTTTCAAGGAGGAGGGCAGCATCAGCTGTGTCAGATGTCGAAAGGTCAGAGAAGATGGGGCATGAGGTGGAGTGTTGCACTGAACAACACGAAGGCTGTTGGTGTTCTTCACAGGAAGAGTTTCAGTGTAATACACAGGGAGCGGGGAACCCAGCGGAAGAGGAATCGGGAGAATGGGAGTAGAGGAATTTGAGCATGAGAACAGATAGCTCTTTTGAGGAGCTTTTCTTTTCTTTTGAGACAGAGTTTCGCTCTTGTTGACCAGGCTGGAGTGAAATGGCATGATCTCAGCTCACCTGCAACCCCCGACTTCCGGGTTTAAGCAATTCTCCTGCCTCAGCCTCCTGAGTAGCTGGGATTACAGGTTTGCGCCACCACGCCCAGCTAATTTTTTGTATTTTCAGTAGAGACATGGTTTCTCCATGTTGGTCAGGCTGGTCTCGAACTCCTGACCTCAGGTGATTTGCCTGCCTCGGCCCCCCAAAGTGCTGAGATTACAGGCATGAGCCACTATGCCTGGCCTTCTTTTCTTTCTTTCTTTCTTTTTTTTTTTTTTAAGAGAGGATCGCACTCTAACATGAAGACCAGAGTACAGTGGTATCACCATGGCTCACTGCAGCCTCAACCTCCTGAGCTCAAGCAATCCTCCTGCCTTAGCCTCCTGAGTAGGTGGGACTACAGGCTGGAACCATCATGCCTGGTTGATTTAAAAAAATTTTTTTTTGTAGAGACAGCGTCTTGCTATGTTGCCCAGGCTGGTCTCAAACTCCTGGCTTCAAGCAGTCCTCTCACCTTGGCCTCCCAAGTGCTGGGGCTACAGATGTAAGAAACAGCACCCAGCCATAAGTCCTTAATACTAATCCAAAGTCCTTCTCCTCAGCCCTCTCTATACTCCCAGAATCGCTTATTCTCACAGTTTGACAACCTGCAGCAGTTTCTTTGCTCTTGAGATGGCAAAAATAGTTGAACAAAGTGTGTATATGTGTGTGTGTGCACATACATATATACATACTTTTTTTCATATATATGTATGTGTGAAATGTGCTTTTTGGGCTTATCACAGATTCATGAGCCCTAACTTCAGTTGGTTCTCCAAACCAATGCTCATCAACTCTGTATTTGTTTTCTTGAGACAGGGTCTTCTTTTGTTCCAGGCTGGAGTACAGTGGCGCTATCTCCACTCACTGCAGCCTCAACTTCCCGGGCTCAAGTGATCCTCCTGCTTCAGCCTTGCAGGTAGCTGGGACTACAGGCACATGTCACCACACCCAGATAATTTTTGTATTTTTTGTAGAGACAGGGTTTTGCCATATCCAGGCTGGTCTTGTACTCCTGGACCCAAGTGATCGGCCCACCTCAGCCTCCCAAAGTGCTGGGATTACAGGCATGAGCCACAGTGCCTGACAACTCTATTTATTCAATTTTACCTGGATTTAAAAAAAAAATAATACTTCTTGGCTGGGCGCCGTGGCTCACACCTGTAATCCCAGCACTTTGGGAGGCTGAGGTGGGCAGATCACCTGAGATCAGGAGTTCGAGACCAGCCTGACCAACATGGAGAAACCCGTCTCTACTAAAAATACAAAATTAGCTGGGTGTGGTGGCTCATGCCTGTAATCCCAGCTACTCAGGAGGCTGAGGCAGGAGAATCACTTGAACTCGGGAGGTGGAGGTTCAATGAGCTGAGATCACGCCACTGTACTCCAGCCTGGGCAATAAGAGTGAAACTCCATCTAAAATATATATATACACACACACACACATATATGTTTCTCACAGTGGCTGTGAGAAATAAAATACACACACATATATATATATATGTATGTGTGTGCGTGTGTGTATATATACATACACATATACATATATGTTTTTCACAGTGGCTGTCTCAGAAATTCCCTAGGCTTCTCAACCTACCCACTTAGTCTGATTCTAATTCACTGGTAGGCTCCTCTGGATAATCTTTTCTTCACTTCAAAATCTTTTTCATGCTCCCACTGCTTTCTCTGAGAACCAAGTGAGATGCTGGGAGAAACGTTGGTTGACGGCTCTGCCTCCAGCAGCCTCTGTGATCTCAGGCAAGAAATACGACTTTCCTGAACCTTGGTTTCTTTATGTCTCACAGAGAGTTCATGCAGGTGACGTGATTCTAAACGAAACTACTTCCACAAGGTGTGTAACATGGTGTCACTCACCGAAGAAGCCAGTTCTTCCTGCTGTATCTTTTCAACTAATATTCTCGACTCTGTTCTCTGCTTTTTCCCCTTGGAAACTTCTTATATGGATCACTTTCCCTTTCAATACCAGTTTGGCTTCAAATCTCCACTACTGACTAACTGTATGACTTTGAGCAAGATACTCAGGCTCTCACCTCAGTTCTCTTGTCTGTAAACGTGAAAATAAAAACAGGACCTACCCTCATGCAGTGATAAGGATAAAAAGAGATTATGTATGCAAAGCAGTTAGTGTGAAGTCTGGTACATGATTCATGGTAAATTAATTAACTAATTAATTCAATAGATAATTCTTTTGTTTTCTTTAGAGAGGGTTTCACTCTGTTTCCCAGGCTGAAGTGCAATGGCTCATCACGGCTCACAGCAGCCTCGCTCCCAGGCTCAAGTGATCCTCCCACCTCAGCCTCCCAAGTAGCTGGGACTATAGGCACATGCCACCACACCTGGCTAATTTTTAAAAGTAGTCAGGGTCTCACCATGTTGCTCAGGTGGTCTTGAACTCCTGGGCTCAAGCAATCCTCCTGCCTTGGCCCCCCAAAGTGTTGGGATTACAGGCATGAGCCACTATACCTGGCTGATAATTCTTATAGAGATATAGGAAGTATGTTTATGTGAGAAATGGTACCAGCCCTCAGGGAACTTATAGGCTTGTGGCAGAAACAGAAAAGTAAATAAAAGACTTGCATACATGTGACGTGCTGTAAGAGATATACATAAAGCACTGTGAGAACACAGAGGAAAGGCGAAGGCAACACAGACTGAGGGAATCAGGTGGGATCCACAAACAAGGCGTCATTTAACCACCTTAGCCAGAAGATACAGAGGAGTCTGCAGGTTGAAAAGGAGGGCAAGGGGCCAGGTGTGGTGGCTCATGCCTGTAATCCCAGCACTTTGGGAGGCCGAGGCAGGTGGATCCCTTGAGATCAGGAATTCAAGACCAGCCTGGCCAACATGGCGAAACCCCGTCTCTAATAAAAATACAAAAATTATCCAGGTGTGATGGCACATGCCTGTGGTCCCAGCTGCTAGGGAGGCTGAAGCAGGAGAATAGCTTGAACCTGGGAGGCAGAGGTTGCAATGAGCTGAGATCACATCACCACACTCTAGCCTGGGCAACAGAGTGAAACTCCATCTCAGAAAAAAAAAAAGAAGAAGAAAGAAAAGGAGGGCAAGGAAGGCAATTGCTCGTTGCAGCTTGGTCTTTAGACATTTTTCTCAGTGCATCTTTTTAAAATAACTTTTTCATTTTAAATTGTGGTAAGAAGCATATACCATGCAGTTGACCATCTTAGCCATTTTTGGGTGTACCATTCATTTCCACCACATTTTATGTTTCAGCATTGTCTGAACTCATTGACAGAAGGATCTTTATCTTCTTATTTTTGTTTTTGGGGCCCCAGAACAGTGTCTGGTACATAGTAGATTCCCCAATCAGCCTTTGTAGAATTGACTTGGCGGGAATCCTACGTGAAAGGGCGGGGCCCATTTGGGGAATGTGAGAAGGTTAGTGTGCCTGAGTGTACACCAAGTGGAAAACAGTTGAAGGAGATGAGGCAGAAAAAAAAGCTGTAGTGTCAGGTTGGATGGTGTTAGGATTCCAGGTTGTGGGAATGCCTAGCTTCTGAGGTTGAATTTTGTCCTATGGGCATAATGAATCATAAAAAGTTGTAAAGCAGAAATATGACATGGTTACAATTTAATTTTGACTTTGGAGGCATTAGACTACAGTGGGGAGAGGCTGGTGGCTGGATAATCCAAGAAACGAGACAACAAGGAAATGACTGAGACAGTAGGTGTCAGTGTGGGAGGAAAGTTTGGATATGAAAAACTTATTTTTAAAGTTAGAATAGATAGGGTTTGGGGACCATCTGGAAGAGGAAGAAAGAGTTGTTGAGGGACAAATAGAAGTTGAGGAAGATTTTCAAGTGTCTAGTTCATGAAACTGAATGATTAGTGACATTATTCACAAAGATCTAGAAGGGAGGACTAGAGAAAGTCGGGGCAGATAGATCCATGTTGAGGGTGGAGATAGGGAAGGAAGGGAAAAAGAATGAGCTTAGGATCAAACACATTACGCTTGAGATGCTTAAATATATCCTGGAAATATTCTAATACTTAGGAGAAAAGTTGGGGTCACAAATAGAGCTTTGAGAGCTGTCACCCAATGGCAGCTGAAATTAGGAGGGCTAGATGAGACTTCCCAGGGCGCTGTGTAGAGTGAGATGAACAAGGATAGAACACGGTGGAAACATCCAGAGGCACTGGCAGTTGGAGGAGCAATAACTTGCAAAAAGCTTATTAAGGAAAAGGAAGAGAGAGAGAAAAAATAGCCACAGGATGAGAAGAAAGTTTCAAGCGGTTAACGGTGTCAAACAATGCAGAATGCTCAAGTCACATACGACAGACCACAGGCAGCAACACTGTCAGTCAGGAGGTTATGGGTGACTCTTGTGAGAACAGAAGCTGGAGAAATGCAGGCCTTGATGGTGTACTGTCCTCCTATGTAGATCTCTCTTTCATTTCTTTAACCAATAACTATTAGAGCCATGGCTCTCAAATCAGTATGAATGTGTGAAGTTTGCAGAACATTTCTAACATCTGTGCAACCTCCCTCACACACACCTCCCCATAAGCTCTCTTTCATTGAGAACCACTACAATAGCGCATGAAGTGTTGCTTCTTCTGCAAAAGGTATGAATTGTCTTCTTGGGAAGAAGCTCATTCATTGATTCACTCACTCAACCAACAAATGTTAATAATAATAATTCTAATGTTTATGAAGCATTTGAAGCCTATGTATGGCTAATGGTCACCCCCTAGCCATACGTATAAGAACTTTCATGCTAGAGTCGTAGCCTACTTTTCCAGTCCTTCCTTTTATTATTCTCTTGCATATAGCCCTTGTTCTAATTAATCGGGACAATTTCTAGACACACCCTCCATCTTTCTTGTTTCTGCACCTTTATTAATTTCAATAGTGAAATCTGTACCAAATGTCATCCCTAAGAGTTGCCCTGATTCAACCATTTGGGGTAGTCAGCATGCTCAAGGCAGGAGCTCTCTGTGTATCTTTCTTGTTAAAGACAGAACTTTTGACATACAATTATATTCAGAAAAGAAAAGGGGTTCTGCACCCTTCCCTCTGCCACCCCCTCCTACCTCACCAAACGTGAAGCCAGGGCAGTCACTCAACTTGTCCATCTAAGGGACAGGTCCACCTTCTTTTAGAAGTCATTCCTTATTCCATTACAGTTGAGTATGATTTACCCTTTCTTTATAACCCTCCAGTGCTTAAACATTTCTTATGCTCTGGTCACATTCTCTTTTGCATTAAGACAACCGGGTGTTTCCTATGTCTATCAGACCAGTCTGTAAGCTTTTTGAAGGTGAGTATGGGCCTCACTCACCTATCCCCTGCAGTGCTTAGTGGAGGCAGACTTGAGTTTAACTCCTAGTTGAAATGTGTTTTACCTTTCTGAGCCTCACATTTCTATGTTGCCAGGTTTTGTTGAGGACTAAACCAGAGATAATGTAAGACATTAGCAAATGGTAGATTACAGCTGCTCAAAAATGGCCCTTGAACTGAATTAAAAGGCCATGATGTAAGCACTATTTACAAAGGGCAATGGAGGAAACCACCATAGGAGACATTGTTTCAAAGGCTAATTACCTGTGTATTTAAGGCAGCATTTATTTACCCATTCACTTACTCAACAAACATTTTATGAGGACCTGCTATGTGCTAAGTACTGTGCAAATTGCTAGGGATCTAACTTGAATAAAATTGTCTTGGCCCTTGAAAAGATCCCAAGTTTAGAAGAATTATTCCAAGAGTTCAAAAAAGCTTAATACCGGAGGAAAGTAAAGATTTTGCCTCTAAAACATTGAGGTTCTAAGGAGAATATCTTTATATTCATACAGTTATCATCATCGCTGCCTCTACATTAAATTTCCTAATTTTTTCTTCACTTGGTTTTCATTATGAGAACTTTTAGGCATTTTTCTCTTAAAGTATCAAAGTACTATTGATTTATAGTTTGTTTCTAATTAAGAGATAATTCATGCTGGGCGCGGTGGCTCAAGCCTGTAATCCCAGCACTTTGGGAGGCCGAGGCAGGTGGATCACGCGGTCAAGAGATCGAGACCATCCTGGCCAACATGGTGAAACCCCGTCTCTACTAAAAAAAAAAAAAAAAAAAAAACACAAAACATTATCTGGGCATGGTGGCGTGTGCCTGTAATCCCAGCTACTCAGGAGGTTGAGGCAGGAGAATTGCCTGAACCCAGGAGGCGGAGGTTGCGGTGAGCCGAGATCGCGCCATTGCACTCCAGCCTGGGTAACAAGAGCGAAACTCCGTCTCAAAAAAAAAAAAAAAAAAAAAAAAAAAGAGATAATTCATGTGGATTATATAATATGCAATATGAATATATCAAAATACTATGTTCAAAACTGTACAGACATTACTTAAAATGAAATCACTTGGCTAGGTGTGGTGGCTCTTGCCTATAATCCTAGCACTTTGGGAGGCCGAGGCGGGCAGATTGCCTGAGCTCAGGAGCTCAAGACCAGCCTGGGCAACATGGTGAAACCTCATCTCTACTAAAATACAAAAAATTGGATGGGCATGGCATTGTGCACCTGTAGTCCCAGCACCTTGGGAGGCTGAGGTAGGAGAATTGCTTGAACCCAGGAGGCAGAGACTGCAGTGAGCTGAGATTGCGCCACTGCACTCTGGCCTGGGCGACAGAGCCAGACTCCATCTCCACGAAAAAAAAGAAATCCCATAATCTAGTATGAAAATTACATAATTTTGAGATGACAAAACCTGTAGTTACTGTATCACTCAGTTAATTTGGTTCTTAAAGCAAAAAGGAGAGATTTACCCAGAAGAAAGATATTATTAGACTCCCTTCTATGGTAATATATGGTATTCCACCACTTCTATCTTTTCCTCTGATTGAAAATTCAAGCATTTCCAGGAGTTGATCTTTTCCTTCTACCATATATTTTAAAAGCTACACACATTTCAGGAATGGCCAGAGAAGAATGTGTTTCTGTCATACGTGCTAGTAGATTTCTGCCAGTGTGACTGTTCACACAATTACAAGATAAAGATACCATTTGGAAACTATGCAGAACTAGCTCCAGGCAGAAGGCCTTGACATCTTTCATGGCAAACCTTTAAGACTCACACCGAGGCCTGCCTTGCATACCTGTCTCCTGAAGCTTGATAGCAGCCCATATCTGACACATACAATCTACATTTCTTATTTTCTCCCAAAATGCAAACATATTTTCTTCTCTTCTTGTCTGGAAGGATCAAGTATCTCTTCAGGTTCCGGTTCAGTTCTGATTCCCCAACATATATTCCTTACTAATTGTTGGTTCTAAAATGCAACCCAAGAACTTACTTTTTCACAGTAAATATCAAAGTTATAACCCAGAGTGACATACGTGCTTGACTTCAGCTTTGTCTTTTCTTTTTGAGACAGAGTCTTGCTCTGTCTCTCAGGCTGGAGTGTGCAGTGGTGTAATCTTGGCTCACCACAACCTCCGCCTGTGGGTTCAAGCTATTCTTGTGCCTCAGCTTTCTGAGTAGCTGGGATTACAGGCATGCGCCACCATGCCTGGCTACTTGTGGTATTTTTAGTAGAGACGGGGTTTTGCCATGTTGGTCAGGCTGGTCTTGACCTCCTGACCTCAAGTGATTCACCCATCTTGGCCTCCCAAAGTGTTGGGATTACAGGCGTGAGCCACCATGCCCTGCCTAGTTTTCTTCTTGTTAGACCCAACAGATGAACCACCATCATATACTATTATGCTGACATTAATTATTCTTTTCATTATAATTTTTAGCATTCACAGCTGTGGTACTGTCCTTAAGAGCCAAAATACTATGTTGAGTGGAACCAGGTATATTTAGAAGCTGTATGGCCTGTCTAGGTGGTAAATCATTTAATATTGGAGTCATCATTTTTCACCCAAAACATCTGCTCTAACCTGCTCTCATCCACAACCATGGTGACAAAACAAAATTATTAAAACTGTCAATTTAATTTCCAGATATTTTCACAAGAGTTCATCAATAATGCATGAGACTGACTTTGAAGACTATCTTTCTTTTTTTCTTTTTTCTTTTTTGAGATGGAGTTTCACTCTTGTCACCCAGGTTGGAGTGCAATGGCACAATCTTGGCTCATTGCAACCTTCACCTCCTGGGTTCAAGTGATTTTCCTGTCTCAGCCTCCTCAGTAGCTGGGATTGTGGGTGCCTGCCACCACCACACCCAGCTAATTTTTGTTTTTTTTGTAGAGATGAGGTTTTACTATGTTGGCCAGGCTGGTCTTGAACTCCTGACCTCAGGTAATCCACCCACCTTAGCCTCCCA
The DNA here is from genome assembly GCF_009761245.1 of Sapajus apella. Lineage (NCBI taxonomy): Eukaryota > Metazoa > Chordata > Mammalia > Primates > Cebidae > Sapajus > Sapajus apella. The sequence continues at coordinate 54,248,890 of NW_022436942.1, forward strand.
AAGTGGTGGGATTATAGGTGTGAGCTACTGTGCCTGGCTGGTACCTTCTTTACCCAAGTGTCCCACTAAAGAAAATCTATGGTAACACCACAAAACTCTTGAAACAGGTAAGGTAGAGGAAATGAGTACTTTACAAAAAATTTCACAACGGATTCCCTTCAAGTAATGAATTTAGATAACTGCTGAATGTGATACGAATTTTATCTACAGTTATATGTTTGCAGCAATACATCTAAAAGTGAAGCAGTGTCCCTGGGGCATTTATGGAAGAGGACCCAATGCTGTTGTGTAGGACTTTCTAGCAGGAAACACACCTGTCAATGAAACAATGGATGGACACATTTCAAATATCTTGTGCATGCATAAGGCTCTAAAACTAATATTTGTATCAATCACAAAGGCTGACAATAAATACAGTTGTTTGGATATTTGCTGTAAAATTTCTTAGAAGACAGAAAATAAAACAGAGGCAATACAATAAAGTTGGTAAGAGCACAAGCTTGGGAATCAGACTAGATGACTAGATTCTAACCAGAACTAGATTCCGGTGGAGAGGCTTATTATTGACAAGACTTTGTGAAATTAACTTCTTTAGCTGTCAGTTTTCCCATCAATGAAGGAAGCCACAGGGGTGTTTTGTGAGGATTAAGTGAGATAGTCTATGTAAATATTTAGCAATGAATCAGGCATCTAGTGGCACCAAATGCTAAAAAAACAAAAAACAAAAAACAAATACTATCTAGATGAATCATATTCATTTAAAAATGCCCACCACTCATTCTTTCATTCACTTGCAACTTTACCAAAGGGTTACTGAACTTTAGGGTTAACATGAACTATGATGGAGGCCAAAGATACAAAGATGACTACAAAAAGTCATATCTCTTGAGAAAAGAGAGATGTGTAGATAAAGACAGGGCAGTAAGTGTTATACCTGAGGTGGTTTAGGGTGCATGTGAACACAGGAGAGAGCAATGAACTGCCTCATTGTAGATATGGCCTTTTTTTTTTTTTTTAAGGAAACTAATGATCTAACTGGCTTTCAATATAGCCTCCTTGTCTTGGTATCAGAGAGGAACACTGCTTTTCCTGACTACTGTAAGTTCTATGGAATTAAGTTACTCTCCTGTTATATGTTCCTTTCCCTGGATAAAAAAATTTAACCTATTGGCCAGGTGCAGTGGCCCATCCCTGTAATTCCAGCACTTTGGGAGGGTGAAGCAGGCAGATCACTTAAGGCCAGGAGTTCGAGACCAGCCTGGGCAACATGATGAAAGTCTGTCTCTACTAAAAATACAAAAATTAGCCAGGCATGGTGGTGTGTGCCTGTAATCCCAAATACTCAGGAGGCCGAGGCAGGAGAATCACTTGAACCTGTGAGGCAGGGGCTGCAGTGAGCCGAGATTGTGCCACCGTACTCCAGCCTGGGTGACAGAGTGAGACCCTGTCTCAAAATAATAATAATAATAATATCCTGTAGCTCTCATTTTGTGGATCTGTGATCTATGGTCCTGCTGCTTATAGGGAGGTACCCTGAAATGTCATACAGGACAAGAGTCACAGCTGTCAACTGCACGAATATAAAAAGTATATAAGCTCAAGCACGAAGCAGGAACATAATGGAACCATTATGGCTCCTTTTATTCTGAAGGGATTGCTATAGCCTTTGATGGTGGAGTCAAAGGAAGTAATTGCTGCCGGTTCATTTTTATTCCCACCTTCCGCTAGAACTCTAGGAATCTGCCTGCCTTCCACTCAGAGAGCAATCTGTGATCTCAGGCTCACTGTCGAAACCAACAATGGAGCTCAGCATCTTACCCCTTTGAAACTGGCCTCCTTTAATATTACCTGATGGCTCTAACTTTTGTAATTTTATTAGTAAAAGCTATACTGGGAGAAAGTACCCTAGAAGTATTTGCTCTTGATTTAGCTTTTCTAAAAACAGAACTCAAAGTTCAAGGCCTGTAGCTGGGAAAGAAGCTGCTCGTCAAGATCGTTCACCTCGACCCAGTGGCCACTCCCTCGGCAGCGCCTCCAGGCTCCCAGCATTGTTTTCTCCTGAAAAGGCCAAGGCCCTACAGAATTTCCGAGGGCGACTTTTAATAGCGAAGTCATTCCCAAAGCTGCCCAGCTGCCTGCTGAATTCTTCGAGCAAGGGAGACTTAAGGGAGATGATTTTGAGACACAGCTTTAAGAAGAAAGGACACAATTTGAACCGCTATAAATAAAGTGTGAAGTGAAATAGATAAAATGATATCTTTTTTTCTTTTTGGCGCTGTTTTCTTCTTTCCTTCTGCTATCAACTATTTTTGCTAGTGGATGAAAAACTATTAAAAAAAATAAAAAGTTGTAAATGTGCTTTACTCTGTGAAAGGCCATATGGGACCCCTTTACTATACTAGGGAATATTTTTCTATTGATCCTTGTACTGTTATATACATTACGTTCAATGGTAGCTAGTTCCACAATATTCAAGGTGTACTTAATTTAAAATAAAATAATGGCTGGGTGTGATGGCTCACACCTATAATCCCAGCACTTTGGGAGGCCAAGGCAGGCAGATCGCTTGAGATCAGGAGTTCAAGACCAGTCTGGTCATCGTGGCGAAACCCCATCTGTACTCAAAATACAAAAATTAGCCGGGCGTGGTAGTGCAAACCTGGAATCCCAGCTACTTGGGAGGATGAGGCAGAGGAAGCGTTTGAATCTGGGAGGCGGAGGTTGTACTAAGCCGGGATCATGCCGCTGCACGGTAGCCTGGGCGACAGAGCAAGATTTTCTCAAAAAAAAAATTATGCTTGAATCAGTCTAATAAGAAAACAATCTGAATTAAGATTTGCCTTTCGTTTACTGAAGTTCAGTGTCTATTGAGTTTTTGTACATCCTACTCAAAAGAGGGGTAGGATGCATGAGCTCTGCCTCTAAAGCTTAAAAAAAAAAGTACAGTATTTAAGTATGTTTCCTGTCTTCTATATACATTTAAATGAATAATGCAAATAAATACAAAAGTCATTGTCTTTATTTTATTTTTTTTTTAAACAAAGTCTTGCTCTGTTGCCCAGGCTAGAGTGCAGTGGCCTGATCTCGGCTCACTGCAACCTCCACCCCTCGGGTTCAAGTGATTCTCCTGCCTCAGCCTCCCTATTAACTGGGGTTACAGACATGTGCCAACACGCCTGGCTAATTTTTGTGTTTTTAGTAGAGACAACGTTTTGCCATGTTGGCCAGGCTGGTGTTGAACTCCAGACCTCAAGTGATCTGCCCGTCTCAGCTTCCCAAAATGCTGGGATTACAGGCACCCAGCCATAGCCTTTATTTGTAATGCTTTACTGTGTGACTGCTGCTCAGATTCCCTATTTAATTTCTGTATCATTCCTTTCTTGTTTACTAGTTGTAGCTGGGCCAGTTACTATTTATTCCTGGGTATATCTAAGAGATCTTAGGCAGCTAAAGAGCCAATTTTATATTCTTGGTTTGCTGCTTCAGTTAAAACTGAAGAAAGCGCTTTTGCATATACAGACAAATTCTGTCATGGGAAAACTTGGGTACACCATTCCCTCCGTCCCCCTTTCCTCTCCTCTCCTTTCCTTTATCCTTTCCTTCCACCTGTTCAGCTTCCTGTATTCTAAATCCATGCAGGCACCTAGTCAGGAATTGGAGTTATCCCTAACTCCTTTTTCCTTCGAAGAAACAAACCCTATTGATTGTGTCTATCTTTGATCTTGCCTTTGAACTAATGTGATTCATCCCTGCCATAATCTGTCATGCTCACTTTCTTCTTCACAATACACATTATAGCTTTCAATTACATATTTACTTGGGTAAATTTATTTAGAGTCTATTTCCATGGGGATAGAGACTATTTTGTTGTATAGAAAGTGACTAGAACAGGCCTGCCACGGGGGCGGCAATGAATACATCTAGGTTGAGTTTTTTAAATGGAATGATTTGTGTCATTTAAAAAATATTTCTTCATAATTCATGATCTTTTGGCCTCCAATAATCTTGCTGTGATTTTTCACCTCACTGCTATCACTATAGTACGCTGTGAAGGGCTAGAAGATAAGAACCACATCAACTTCGCTGTATCCCCCAAACCTAGGACCATGCCTGACCCATTTTAGCAACTCACTCCTCTTTGTTGCATCAATAAATGAAAGTGCCTCTTAATAAGCAACAACCATGAAATGATTTTATGTTTTGATGAACCTCCTAGGGGGTTCATACTACTCTTTACAGGTTTCTATTAATAGTATCTTAACACCACAGGACTGCAGTACTGGATATGGGATACCAGAAGCAGAAAACCACCCCAACAAATCTATGGTAAACTCAAGTGGTCACAACAAAGCAGATGATTCTACATCTTCCCAGAGCAAGACTATCTCCTATAGTGAATGCTTCAGTCAGTCCAGCTTTATTATTTATTTTCGGTAATAAAAATTATTTCCAGGCATGGTGGCTCACACCTGTAATCTCAGCAGTTTGGGATGCTGAGGCAGGAGGATCACTTGAACCCAGGAGTTTAAGACCAGCCTGGGCAACACAGCAAGAGCCCTTCTCCACACACACACACACACACACACACACACACACACACAAATTAGCTGAATGTGGTGGCCTGTGCGCGCAGTCCCAACTACTCGGGAGGCTGAGATGGGAGGATTATTTAAACTCGAGAGGTCAAAGCTGCAGTGAGCTGTGATCATGCCATTGTACTCCATTCAGCCTGGGCAAAAACTCTGTCTAAAAAAAAAAAAAGTGCTCTATTCTAACTTCATAGGGGATATTCTCCACCTCTAAGTACCTTTCACAGGCAGCAAAATTTCTTTCATATTAATCAATCTGAAATTCCTTTCACTCAATTATATCTAATTAGAACTCTTCGTTCTAAGAAAGTATATTATTTTTTGCCACACCTCTACTTCCCCCTTACACCTTTTGAGTATTTATAGAAAGTTGCTGTAGTCTCCCTGAGAAGTTTCCTGGTTAATCCAATAATATTTATCATCTTTCACACTTATTCATTAGTATCTCTCTTTTTTCAATGTTTTTTGTTGGCCAATCTGTAATATTCTCTAGTCATTTCCATTTTTCCTGTACTAAGATTCCTTAGGAAGAATTCAGTTCAAAAAATAAATAAATAAAAAAGGAAGAATCCAGTTCTTTAGATTCAAATACTACATGGCTAGTTATTCGTAAACGGGAGCTTATAAAACTAAAGGCTTTTACTTTTTTTTTTTTTAACTAGGTTCTTTAAAAATTATGTTTGGTTTTAAAATACATGTGTTATTATTTATTCCTTTGCTTTTTTATTCTGTTTTCATTAACTGTGTCACAGTGTATAACAGAGTTAATTGGATCTTTGTAGTCAGACCAACCTGGGTTCAAATCCCAGCCTTGGCACTGACCAGCTATGTGAACATGGGCAAATTATATACAATCATCTCTCTACATCTGTGGATTCAGCAACCATAGAATCAACCTGCTGTGGATTGAAAATATTTGAGAAGAAACCCAATAAAAAATAGCAATACAGTAATACAAAATACTACAACTAAACACTAGAGTTTAATAACTTGTTTTTTTTTTTTTTTGAGACAAAGTTTTGATTTTGTTGCCCAGGCTGGAGAGCAATGGCACGATCTCGGCTCACTGCAACCTCTACCTCCCAGGTTCAAGCCATTCTTCTGCCTCAGCCTCCAGAGTAGCTGGGATTACAGACATGCGCCACTGTGCCCGGATAATTTTGTATTTTTAGTAGAGACAGGGTTTCTCCATGTTGGCCAGGCTGGTCTCAAACTCCTGACCTCAGGTGATCTGCCCACCTTGGCCTCCCAAAGTGCTGGGATTATAGGCATCAGCCACTGGGCCTGGCCTTAACAACTATTTACATAGCATTTACATTGTATTAGGTATTATAAGTAATCTAGAGATGATTTACAGCTTACAGGAGGATGTGCACAGGTTTTATGAAAATACGAAGCCATTTCATATAAGGCACTTGAGCATCCACGAATTTTGGTATCCTTGGGGATCCTGAAACCAAAACCTCAAGGATACTGCGGGTGGAGGAACAGGGACAACTGTAATCAATTTAAGTCTCAGTGTCTTCATTTGTAAAACAGAAAATATACTACCTAGCATATAAAGATTGCTAAATTACCTAGCATGATGTCTGTTCCATGACAGCCATGCAATAAATGCTCAGTCTCTTCTTTATGCTCCTTCTAATTTTGCCCAGACTTTCTGAAGATTATGATATTTTCTAATTGTTTATTACATGTTCTCATCAAAAGTAGAATGGTAGACTATTTATTCAGTGAATTACTGAATTCTACTTTCTGCTTGGAAGACACGTTAGAAAATACCATGACGTCTTCCACTTCTCTTCCCAAACGTGACTGATTTTTATTATCCATCAACTTATAAAGTTTTGGCTGGGTGTAGTGGCTCCAGCCTGTAATCCCAGCACATTAGGAGGCCAAGGTGGGAGGATCACTTGAGTTCAGGAGTTCAAGACCAGTCTGGGCAATATAACAAGACCCCTTCTATACTAAAAATAAAAAATTAGCTGGGCATGATTGTGCATGCCTGTAATCCCAGCTACTCGAAAGGCTGAGGTGGGAAAATTGCTTGAGCCCAGGAGTTTGAGGCTGCAGTGAGCCATGTTAGTGCCACTGCACTCCAACCTGGAGGATAGAGCTAGACTCTGCCTCAAAATAATAATAATTTAAAAATCATAGCTTCTCCTTTTTTGGTGAATTTTAATATATGTTATTTAATCTTTTTAAAGATTGCCTTAGTATGATTATTACATTATGACATATCTATTTTCTCTATTTCTCTCACTTCTTAACCCTCTGGTTTTACTTCTTGGATTTGGAAAAAAAAAAAAAAAAGCTGAGATTAAAGTTTCCCAACTATTACTGCCAAGTTACTGTTCTATTTAAAGTGTGCTTTCTACAAACAGTTACTTCATATTGATTCTATGCTCGAATCATTCGCAGATGCCTTCAATATAAAAAAAGCTGTCTATGTTGTTTACATGGTATAAAATGAACTCGTGTGACTTTGCCAAACCTACAATTTGAAAGAAAAAGCCCACAAGTTACTATCTGAAGAGACCTCAGCAACCTTGAGAAACACTGGCCTGGTTCACAGGCACGAGAATGAACAAATGAAAGGTGCTTAGGTGTTCTTACATGTGCAATTGTGGGAAAGTGTTCTGGATTTCATTAATGTGAAAATTGTACTTGAAACATAGATTGAAATGAAAGCATCACTATACAAGAGGTAGAATGAAATAACTGTTCAACAAAGATCAGTACAAACAGAAATGCAGAGACTCTTCCTGAGAGCATCATGGAAAGGGGCTATTTGAGCAGAGTGTGAAGGATGGAAAGAGAGACTGAGGCAAGAGAGCCACCCACCCAAAGGACCTGCATCTCTGTCAGCTGAATAGTGTTCACCTAAGCCAGGAAGAAGGAAAAATAAATAGATCTGAATGATATAACTCTTTCTTTACAAAGATAGCTGGCTCATTTGGGTAGATAACCATGTAACCAGATGCTATCTTGGTAAATGCTTGGTTTGGGTTTTAGGGCAGAGGGACCAAGTTTATTTTTATTCATTCTATGCTAAAAGGGAATGACTACGTTTATTTTGGCCCACCAGGGAGGAAGGGAGGGCATGTCAGTCTTTCCAGAGGTGGTTTACTTTGACAGGGAATGAATTCTGCTTTCTTCTCCATTTTCTGATTTTTCTTTTAATACGGAGAAAGGGGCCGGGCAAGGTGGCTCAAGCCTGTAATCCCAGCACTTTGGGAGGCCCAGGCAGGCGGAGCACAAGATCAAGAGATCGAGACCATCCTGGCCAACATAGTGAAACCCCATCTCTACTAAAAAATACAAAAACAATTAGCTGGGCATGGTGGTGTGCGCCGGTAGTCCCAGCTACCTGGGAGGCTGAGGCAGGAGAATTGCTTGAACCTGGGAGGCGGAGGTTGCAGTGAGCCAAGATTGCGCCACTGCACTCCAGCCTGGCGCCTGGCAACAGAGCAAGACTCTGTCTCAAAAAAAAAAAAAAAAAAATGGAGAAAGACTATGTAATAGTTAAAAATATGTGTATTTGGAATAAAAGTCAATAAATTTATTGTAAAGGAACTAACTGGCTGTTTCCTAAAAAGAGTTGATTCTGTTCTACAGGCACTTCTTTAAACATCTGTTTCAAACACTGTGCTCTACTAAAGTGAGCATTTTTTTTTTTTTTGAGTTGGGGTCTCACTGTGCCACCCAGGCTGTGTAGTGGAGTAGCATGATCATGGCTCACTGCAGTCTCAAATTCCTGGGCACAAGTGATCCTCCTGCCTCAGCCTCCTGAATTGCTGGGACTATGAGTACATGCCATCATGCTCAGCTAATTAATTTTTTTTTTTTAAGAGAGCTTATGCTAGGGACAAGACTGCTATACACAGTGGTTTTTCAAATACTGGCCAGGAGACAAAAAGGCTGAATCAGAATCACCAATGATGCTTTTTAAAGAAATGTAGATTTCTGTCCAGACACCCTGTTGGAGATTCTGATTCAGTGTATCCTGGGCAGGGCCCTAAGATTCCATATTTTCAGTAAGTGCGCCCAAGTGATTCTGACCCACAGCCAGGTTTGGGAACCAGTGACTAGAGAGAGCAGCTTGAGGTGAGAGAAGTGGGGCTGTGAAAGTGGAAGCAAGACCTTGTCCAAACCATTCTATGAGTCTGAGTCTGACTTCCTGATGAAAAATGACCTGATAGTTTGAAACTGCTATGGTGAGAATATTTCAACCACAGAAATTGCCAAATGCTATGAATGAGGTCAGGGTTCCCTCCCATCATGAACCCTGCCACAAAAGCCAGTATACGATCTCGGCTCATTGTAACCCTCCGCCTCCAGGTTCAAGCAATTCTCCTGCCTCAGCCTCCCAAGTAGCTGGGATTACAGGCACCTGCTGCCATGGCTGGCTAATTTTTGTATTTTTAGTAGAGACAGGATTTGACCATGTTGCTCAGGCTGGTCTTGAACTCCTGACCTCAGGTGATCTGCCTACCTCGGCCTCCCAAAGTGCTGGGATTACAGGCATGAGCCACTGTGCCGGGCTCTCACATTTTTTAATATGCCTGCCATAGAAAAATCTACCCATGTTCTTCCTAACCATGAGCATGGAATGTTTTTCCATCTGTTTGTGTCCTCTCTTATTTTGTGAAAATGGCCATACTGCCCCAAGTAATCTATAGATTCAACGCTATCCCCATCAAGCTACCAATTACCTTCTTCACAGAACTGGAGAAAACCACTTTAAACTTCATATGGAATCACAAGAGAGCCCACGTAGCCAAGACAATCCTAAGCAAAAAGAACAATGCCAGCATCACACTGCTGGACTTCAAGCTACACTACAAGGCTACAGGAATCAAAACAGCATGGTACTGGTGCCAAAACAGAGACATAGACCAATGGAACAAAATAGAGACCCCAGAATAAACACCACACATCTACAACCATCTGATCTTTGACAAACCTGGCAAAAACAAGCAATGTGGAAAGGACTCCATGTTTAATAAACGGTGTTGGGAAAACTGGCTAGCAATGTGCAGAAAGCAGAAACTGGACCCCTACCTGTCACCTTACACTAAAATTAACTCCAGATGGATTAAAGATTTAAACATAAAATCTAACACTGTAAAAACATTAGGAGAAAATGTAGGCAAAACCATCCGGGACATAGGCATATGCAAGGACTTCATGACTAAAACCAAAAAGCAATGGCAATAAAGCCAAGATAGACAAATGGGATCTAATTAAAATTCAGAGCTAATTAAAATTCTGTACAGCAAACAAAACCATCATTAGACCTAATCGGCAACCAAAAGAATGGGAAAAAATTTTTGCAATCTACCCATCTGACAAAGGGCTAATATCCAGAATCTACAAAGAACTGAAACAGACATGCAATAAAAAACCAAACAACGCCATTCAAAAGTGGGCAAAGGATATGAACAGACACTTTTCAAAAGAAGACATATATGAAGCTGACAAACATATGAAAAAATGCTCATCATCACTGGTCATTAGAGAAATGCAAATCAAAACCACACTGAGATATCATCTCATACCAGTTAGAATGGTGATCATTAAAAAATCTGGAGACAACAGATGCTGGAGAGGATGTGGAGAAATAGGAACACTCTTACATGGCTGGTGAGAGTGTAAATTAGTTTAACCATTGTGGAAGACAATGTGGCGATTTCTCAAGGATCTAGAAATATAAATTCCATTTGATTCAGCAATCCCATTACTGGATATATACCCAAAGAACTATAAATCATTCTACTATAAAGACACATGCACATGTATGTTCATTGCAGCCCTGTGTACAATAGCAAAGACCTGGAACCCACCCAAATGCCCATCAATGATAGACTGGTCAAAGAAAATGTGGTACATATACACCATGGAATACTACGCAGCCATAAAAAATGATGAGTTCGTGTCCTTTGTAGGGACTTGGATCAATCTGGAAACCATCATTCTCAGCAAACTGACACAAGAACAGAAAGCCAAACATCGTATGTTCTCACTCATAGGTGGGTGTTGAACAACGAGAACACATGGACTCAGGGAGAGGAACATCACACACTGGGGGCAGTTGGCGGGGGTATGGGAGAGACAGTGGGAGGTGGGGAGGGAGGGTGGGTGGGGATGGATAACATGGCGAGAAATGCTGGATATAGTATGCACCTAAAGTAAAATAAATAAATAAAAATTAAAAATAAATAAATAAAAATCTACCAATGTTATAGGTTGTCAAAGTCACATAGGTGACTTTATAGGTTTCAAGTGAGTTACTCTAAAAGAGACTATCCTCTTTTAGAACAGAGAGATGAGACTGCTCAAAGTACCTCAGTACACAGTGAGAATTACATTCCCCTTTTTCTTTCTGTGCCTTAGCAATCAGTCAGTTTGAGCCTCCATTTCTGTTCCCAGCCCTAGATCAGCTGGAGAGATTCATGTTTTCCCTTGTGTTTACAGACCTTAAATGCACTGTCCTTTAAAAAAATTTTTTTTTCCTAAGCTGTAGAAATAAATTCAGTTTCAATGATTTCTACTAGTCTTAAAAAAACAAACAACATCCCTGGAATCCTCAGAAGTGATTTCTTGGCATGGAAATGTGTAGTTGATTGTGCTGGGTCCAACAGTAGACTCTGATTAAGGTTGAAACAAAGAGGAAGTAAGAAAGGGGATGATTTAATTGCTCACAAGAAATAAATCTATTGGCTGGAAGACTTGATTCAGAGCCTTGCTTCTTCAGGTCTGATGAATTTATAACCATTAAGTAAAAATGTACACATAAGATCCATCGCATGTAGCATGGTGCCTATCAGGAGTGTGGGAGGAAAATAAATCTCCTAGAATATTAATGAAACCAGTAAGTCCTTGGCTTACCTGGTAGGAAGCTAGCTACCTGGACCAACTAGGTTTCAACAATTTTACAGGAAAAAATACAAACAGCCATCTAAGAAGTATGAGAGGGATCTTTTCAAGGAAATCTTCCCTAAATTGCCTTCCTCCAGCCCAACACTTTCCCTAAGGCACTTGCTGTATCTTTTCCATTGCACTTGCCTCCTGTAAAATGGGTGGTAATAATGTTACCTACATCGAAGTGCTTTTGTGAAAGTTACAAAAGTGAAAACATACACAGCCCTTTGAATAGTAACCAGAAAATAGTACGCACTCAATATACGTCAGCTATTACTGTGATATTGTCATCATCGCCACCATCACAGTGTGTGGAAATGATCTGTTATTATACATTTCTCCCCATCGAGAATGCAACATCTCTTTGGGAAGATCTTTTCATTTTTACAGATTTAGTGTTTACCCCAGAGCTTGGCACAGGGGAAAGCATTCAATAAATGTTTTCTGAACTAAACTGAGCTACAACTTATGTGATTCTAGTAAATTTATCTCAGCTGTTGCTTCAGGTTTTCAATGGTTCCTTTTGTTTTGTTTTGTTTTGTTTTTTGTTTATTTTTTTTTGAGACAGAGTCTTGCTTTGGAGGCTCCCAGGCTGGAGTGCAGTGGCACAATCTTGGCTCACTGCAACCTCTGCCTTCTGGGTTCAAGTGATTCTCCTGCCTCTGCCTCCTGAGTAGCTGGGATTACAGGTGCCCATCACCACACCTGGCTAATTTTGTATTTTTAGTAGAGATGGGGTTTCACCATGTTGGCCAGTCTGGTTTTGAACTCCTGATCTCAGGTGATCCACCCGCCTTGGCCTCCCAAAGTTCTGGGATTATAGGTGGGAGCCACCATGCCTGGCCTGATTCTAATTTTTGAGAAGATAAAAACTAAGAAGAGAGATCCAAGATGGCTGATCACTAGCAATCACTACAATCACTCGGGATTGTAGCTCCCAGTGAAAGCGCAGAGAAGGAGAGGATGCCACACTTTCAGACAAATTTTTGTTGCTCATGCACCAGGAGATTCCCAGCGAAGGAGCCCCACAGGTCGCCAGCACGTCTCTTGTGGCCGGCGAGGCGGTTTTGCCTCGGTGCAGCGGTTCTTGATGCAGAGTCAGAAAAGCACCATCAATCATAACACCGCTGTTTTGGCCACCACAGTGCGTTGCTCAGATTCCGGCGCTGGCAATCAACAAGTTGGACGTCCACTCAGAAACCCAATTACAAAGATGGTAATTATAAAGACCACAGCTGGATAAATCTACAACAAAGGGAAGAAAACAGCCTAAAAAGGCTGAGAATACCCAAAATCAGAATGCCTCTCCCTCTACAGGGGCTCACAGTTCCTCATCAGCAACGTAACAAGGCCTGATGGAGAACGAGTGTGTTCCATTAACAGAAGCAGGCTTCAAAAGGTGGGTGATAAGAAACTTCTGTGAGTTAAAAGAACTTGTTCTAACCCAATTCAAAGAAACTAAGAACTTTGAAAAAAGGTTTGACAAAATGCTAACAAGAATACACAATTTAGAGAGGAATATAAGTGAATTAATGGAGCTGAAAAACACAACACGAGAACTTCGCAAAGTATGCACAAGTTTTAACAGCTGAATTGATCAAGCAGAAGAAAGGATATCAGAGGTCGAAGACCAACTTAATGAAATAAAATGAGAAGGCAAGGTTAGAGAAAAAAGGATAAAAAGGAACGAGCAAAGTCTCCAAGAAATATGGGACTAAGTGAAAAGAGCTAATCTACGTTTGATAGGTGTACCTGAATGTGACGAAGAGAATGAATCCAAGCTGGAAAATACGCTTCAGGATATTATTCAGGAAAACTTTCCCAACCTAGCAAGGCAGGACAATATTCAACTCCAGGTAATACAGAGAACACCACAAAGATATTCCTCAAGAAGAGCAACCCCAAGGCACATAATTGTCAGATTCACCAGGGTTGAAATGAAGGAGAAAATACTAAGGGCAGCCAGAGAGAAAGGTCAGGTTACCCACAAAGGGAAGCCTATCAGACTTACAGCAGATCTCTCAGCAGAAACCCTACAAGCCAGAAGAGAGTGGGGGCCAATATTCAACATCCTTAAAGAAAAGAACTTTCAACTCAGAATTTCACATCCAGCCAAACTAAGCTTCATAAGCGAAGGAAAAATAAAATCTTTTGTGAACAAGCAAGCACTCAGAGATTTCATCACCACCAGGCCTGCTTTACAAGAGCTTCTGAAAGAACCACTACACATAGAAAGGAACAACCAGTATCAGCCTTTCTAAAAATATACCAAAAAGAAAAGAACATCAACATAATGAAGAATTTACATGAACTAATGGGCAAAATAGCCAGCTAACGTCAAATGGCAGTATTAAACTCACATATATTAAGTTTCCCAATAATAGTGGGAGACTTCAACATCAACATTAGACAGATCAATGAGACAGAAAATTAACAACGACATCCAGGACTTGAACTCAGACCCGGAACAAGTAAACTTAAAACATTTATAGAACTCTCCACTTTAAATACACAAAATACACAGTCTTATCAGTACCACATCACACCTACTTACAGGTTTAAATGAAATACTGGTTGGCTGCTTGTTTGTTATTTTCTTCCCTCATCTTTTTCGTGTCTCCATTATTAAGCACAGTTATAGGCTCAGACTGCATTCTAGCCCGGGCAACAAAGCAACAACCCCGTTCTCTCTCCCTCTTCCTCTTTCTTCCTCTCCTTCATTCTTTATTATTATTATTATTATTCTCTTTCTTTCTTTCTTTTCTCTTAAAAAAAAAAAAAAACTGAGAGAGAAGGAGAAAAGGGCTGTCACATGTTCATTGCTGAAAGTCCAATAGACTAGATTGCCCAAGCCTAGTTATTGTGTTTAAGATTATTTCACTGATAGAAACGTAAGTTTCATTGTTTCTTTGATATGCATTTGTAGCCTCTAGCACTTGGAAATGGGGAAGAAATATATGGAAAAAACCTTATAGCATATGTCTTTCCCAAGTAAAGTCTTCATATAGATTACATTTGGCCACTATAAAATAACATTTTCCAGTGAGTGCCATAGAACACAGGTCCCAAAAGATGATTTGAAAGAAAACCATTCTCTGGTTAAACTGAAGAGACTTCAAAACTCTGAAACAGATTTATAATGAACATTAGCATATTAGGTTCTAAGACATTCTGAAGTGAAGAAACCTTTAATTAATTTAATTCCTAAATTTGAAGGCCATAGTAAAATTTCCCCTCACATAATTTCTGTTAACATTTCATGGAATTAGAGCTCTGTGGATCAAACTCTGGAAAATGCTGTACCACAGAAACATATTTATTCAGATTTCCATTTTTTCCTCAGTAAACCTCCATATAATTTATTCTAAAATATTGTAGGTCTATATGCACACAAATAGAGACGTAAACTTTTGTTTACATCTGTTTGGATGTTTGGTTAAGTACGATGTTCAGGCTAACTAATTCTAAAAAGTTTAACTGTAGATTAAGTGCTACTATGCCTTTAAACCCTTATGAAAAGCATTCAGTAGCACTCTCGAAATTTTTTTAAGAGATGGGAAATTTCTCTGCTGTCCAGCCTGGAGTGCAGTGGCGTGATCCTAACTCACTGCAGCCTCGAATTTTGGGGACTCAAGCGATCCTGCCTCCTCAGCCTCCTGAGTAGCTGGGATGCTGTGTGCCATCGTGCCTGGCTCTTCTCAACCTTTAGTACTATTCAATAGCTCTGGGGTGGGATCACAGGTTCTGCATTCCTAATCAGCAACCAGATGATGCCAATGCGGCTGGTCTGCAGACCACACACTGAGTAGCAGGTTGCTTTTCTGCCTTGGTAAGCACAGTAAAATAAATATAATAAAATTGTTATTTTGAATAACTTTGTACATGTTGTTGGTGGAACCACATACTGAAATAGTTTAAATTTTTAAAATATCAACTTGTTTTCTTGATACTAGCTTCCTCATAAAATTGGGGAATAATGGGGGGAAAGCATCTAGCTATAAGAGTATCACTATCAGCACCTCGTATGAAATCTGGTAATTATAGGTATTTATGTTAAGTATGTTAACTTATTTGTCATAACCTTTATTATCCGTTATAACTGAAGAAGTGACAGGGATACATCTACTAAGGAGGGAATTAATGATATGAAAATATAAAGAGCAATGAAAATGCTGTCAAACATACTATCAATCAAACAACATACTATGGAGAGTATGTAGGTAGAGAGGACAACTGGATGCGCTAATAAATGTTGGGATCTACTGCAGGCTCAGAAAAAGAGAAAAGAAGAACCAGAGTAATATTCTGGAAGCAGGTGCCAGTAAGGAAACCTCAGCTAGGGAAGCAGACACAGGCATCTCTGCCCCAAACGCATCCTGGAATAGTCATAAAGTGAAGGGAGATGGGCTTTCCTAGGGAAGCCTACCCAGGGATCAGGAAGCCGTCTGGAGAGGGAAAGAAAGACAGATCTTCCCTATGAGCCCATCCACCTCCTATACATTATGCTAAAAGAACTAAATCGGTATCAGTTATTTTCATAATTTTCCTACTTTGGCACATTAAGTACCATCCAAGTATTTGTTAACTAGTGATGATTAGTAACATGACTTAGCAGTGTAGTTTTTAGCTTCAAGTTTTTCAGTAGCCCCAGGTGGGTGAATCCATAACAGAATAAGGGGATCAGAAACTTGTTACAATTATGTTACAATTACAGATGACTATGTTGCAATTACCTTATGTTTCAGGGTTGTTTTTTTTTTTAAAGAGTGTCTTAATCTGGTCTTGATGGAGTTTTCCTTGAAATGGCTTTGGAGCCTTTGGTCTTCTGGTACTCGGGTATTATCTATAAATACACTTGGATATATCTATAAATATCAACCAGACAATTATAGTAGATGACGCACATGGACTGATGATCGACTACTTGTGGGTAGTTCAACCCGAGAGTTGCTCTTGCTCCCTGATTGAGATGTCCAAGATACAGGCACTTCCTGCCAACCACCTGCTCTACTTCCCTCATCCTGACACTGCTTTAATCACCTCCTTGCTCTTTGCTGTCTCTATGGCCATTCTGAACTTTCTTCAGTTGTCAGAATATGCTATATTCGTTCTTTCTGTTCCTTTTTGGCGCTGATTTTTCTCTCTGCTGGGAATATCTCCACTCATGCTTTGTTAATTTCCATTAAACTTTAGGTCTCAGGTTCTCAAAACTCAGAACACTCCACTCTTGCTAACTGCCTCTCTGATGTGTTCCCCTCCACACTCTGTAACACAATACTGATCATACTTGTGTGTATGTGGATACCACTAGTTGCCTATACACACATATGTGCATATATACATTATAGATAACTCACTAGACTTTCTTAGCTTTGTCAAAATACTGTCTCTCTTTCTTTTACAGTTATAATTCCCAGAACTAGCATACCTAGCACATAGCAGCACTGAATAAGAATGTGTTGAGTAAAAGAATGAGCTTTAAAAAATATTCTAATTGCTCAAGTCCATGGTGAATGTTCAGATATTTTCATGAATTGAAAAAATAATAAATTATGTATGTGGTTAAGTTTAGCTGCATTCTCACAATTTGCTTATGTTTTTCACAGACCTGGTAGTTTGGGAACCAAAACCTATAAAACCTGTTATGCACAACTCTCCATATGAGCTGTTTAAGTAATAGAACCTACTAACAAGAGGTCATTTTTTCCCTAACTGCTCTTTCATACTCTTTTTATAAAACTCTGAGGCTGTAGGTGTTCTGGGATTTAAAAAGCCAGCGCTGGTGACCTTTTTACAGTTAGTAAGAGTATGAACCATAGCTTGAATATAGTACAGTAACAAAAAACAAAACTAAAACAAAATAAACAAAAAGGTATTTATTTTGGCTCAAACTTTGCCAGTAATCCTTTTATTTTTTCTCTTTTTAATTGGTCAGACGTAGGCACCACCAAAGGGCTTTATCTGTTTTAATTCTTTGTACATTTCCCTATCTTATGACTTTACAAAGCCAAACAATTTAAAAACCAGTAAAGTAAAATGCAATGAATAATATGTAATGCTTTGAAATTAATCTGAATTTATATATCATTAAAATACATTGCAAATATATGACACTATCCTAATTGAATTATTGTGATGGCTCCCAGTACCCTAGAAAATAAATACCAACATTTTTAGGTCGGTAGTCAAGGCCCTCTAAAATCTAGCCCCAATCAATCCTTTAACATTTTCTTGCACTGTTTCCCTTGGTATTGTACTATTTATTCTAATGGAAGTGACTAGCTGTTTGCTACACCAGCACACAGAAGAGGCCCAAATGTTAGCAAAATGTTAAAATCTGGCTTTGTTAACCAATGTAAAATTTGAGATGGAGTGGGGAGGCATGCTTTCTTTAGATCAGTTGTTTCTCAAACTTTATTGTGCATCAGAATCAGCTAGAGGGCTTGTGAAAACTCAGATTGCTGGGCCCCATCTGCAGAATTTCTGATTCAGTTGATCTGTCTCAGGGCCCGAGAATTTGCAAGCCTAACACATTTCCCAGGTGATGCTGATGGTGGTGGTCCAAGAGCCACACTTTGGGAATCGCTGGTTTGCTTGCTAACTTCAACTAAAGCTGAATGCTGAAAGCGCAAGTTCAATGCGAATGGAGCTGCCTTTGTGTAACACAAGAATGGTCTTTCGAAAACGAAGTCAGATCATGCCACTCCTCTGCTGAAAACCTTTGCACTGGTTCATCATTTTACTCCAAGTAAAAGCTGGTGAGCTTACAGTGGCCCATCAGTACATATTCGTTTTTCTCCCCATCCCAGTCACCTCTTTAGTCTCATCTCCTGCCACCCCCCAACTCCCATTCTGATGCAGCCATGCTGACCCCCATGTTATTTTCTTTGCAGGCACCTTCCTGTCTTAAGACATTCACTGTAGGTATTCCCTCTCCTTGGAACGTTCTTTCCCCAGTTAACTATTTGGTGAACTTCTTCACTGTCTTCAAATCTTTTCTGAAATCTTGCCTTCCCAGTGCTGGGGCCTCCCCTCATCATCCTACCCCATACTATACCTTCCCATTCCTCTTCCCACCCCAAGCCCTTGGCTCCCTGGGTCCGTCTTGTTTTATTTTTCTTCTTCTTTGATGATACTAGCTCTTATGAACTTCTCACACACTATATATTTCACTTATTACTTATATTTCTTGTCTGTCTCCTTGAGGGAGCTTATACTCTGCTACAGTCTTGTTCTCTGATGCATCTTAAGCACCTGGCACATAGTAGGTACTCATCAAACAGTAACTGGGTGAATAAATACATGAACACATTAGGTATACTGTACAGCATACTGTTTCAAGGAAATGCTATATAACATTATCTTTTTGAAAGTGTTACCTGTTGCCTACAATATAGTTAACTTATCCAAGTTAATGACAAATTATTTTCTTTCTTCTTTTATCCCCTTAGTAGTTTGTACATTCTCATTTTTAGTGAGACTGTACAAACTACTAAGTGGTCTGAGGCTATGGGATATACATATACATATACCTGTTCGTTTAAACAAATCCTGTACAAAATGGCGTCAGGAATGAATATGTTCTAGGTTGAAGCAATATTATAAGCAGACCATTTTGTTAGCACATGGAGACTAGGATCCTACATTTTAGGCCCTATGAGCTGCAGGTTTTAAAGAAGTAATTATCTTTAACATAAGGTATTTTTGATCAATAAGGAGTAGAAACCCTATCGTATTATTTTCCACCTTCTGGCTTATAGGACATGACAGTTATTACAATACTAATTTTCATTGTTATTTATTTTTATTTTAAAATATAATATAATAAATAGAGACAGAGTCTTCTCCTGTTGCCCAGCTGTCTCAAACTCCTCCGCTCAAGTGATGCTTCCACCTCATCCTCCCAAAGTGTTCCAAAGTGCTGGGATTACGGATGTGGCCACCCCATCCAGCCTAGTTTTTATTTCTTGAGGGCTTACACTATGACAGACAATGTGCTAACCCTTTTATCTTATATATACACCACTTTTTCTTATATAGTTCTCATTACACTACAGGCAGGAATTTTGCATATGAAGAAACTAAAGTCCAAAGAGCTTCAATAGCCAGCATAAGGTCACACAACCAGCAATTGGCAGTGAAGGCACTGAATCTTTATCTGTTTGAAACCTCCTAAATATTACAAAGAAAGTCTGAGTACAAACAAGGAGCAGGAGTAAAACAGAATGCTAGGAGAAATATTATGACACAAATCCAAATTTGGGGCTTGCTGTGGAAAGGGAGCAGTACTATATTTTATCTGCCATTATTTAAGAGAAAAAGCTTGTAACAAGCAAGCCCATTCAAATTCCACAGTGATATCTTCTCCCTGATGTTCAAAAACATTTTTAAAGAGCAATATAGTTTTTCCTTTAAAAAACTCGCAAATAACCCCAAGGTTTCAAATGCTCATTTCCCATTGTATTGCTCTCTTCCTGTCACTGTTTTTGAGATAGAACATGGAGTCCTTGGTAGGGAAAGGAAGGGCATGATCATTAATCTCCATTTATAGTCTTGAGTGGCTTCTGTGATATGATGATTTCTGAGCTGATAGAAGGGTAAATACTAATGTGGTTAGAAGAGCTATTCATCCACATTTGACATTCACTTAAGGCTTGCACGCACCCTTCATATTCACATTTCAGATAATGTCCTATGAATTGGGTAGATCTTTACAAATTCTATTCTTTTTTCAAATAAACCTCTTTTTCTTTCCTTTCATTTCCTTTTCCCTCTCTCTCTCCCCAACCCCTCCAACCACCCCCCCACCCCGCCTTTTTGTTAAGAAAGGTCTGGCTCTGTGGCCCAGGCCGGAGTGCAGCGTCACCATCTCAACTCACTGCAACCTCCACCTCCTGGGCTCAAGCCATCCTCTCACCTCAGCCTCCTGAGTAGCTGGAACTACAGGCGTGTACCACCATACCTGGCTAATTTTTGTAGTTTTTGTAGAGGCAGGGTTTTGCCTTGTTGCCCAGGCTGGTCTCAAACTTGTAAGCTCAAGCGATCCATTTACCTTAGCCTCCCAAAGTGCTGGGATTACAGGAATGAGGCACCATGCGGCCTCCAAATAAACCTCTTCTTGGAGTTATGTCAACAAAAAAGCAGAACCCATTCTACAAGATTTTAGTATTTTGGGGAGAGTATAAAATTATTATGATGTCATAAATTAGTTATGATAGAGAGAATACACTAGAGCAGTGTCCATCAAAATGCACTCATAATAAAACCAAAACTTGTCTTTTATCATGGTTAAGTTCATTGTTAAGGTAAAAGAATAACCCAAGTGCAGTAACCACCCTTTGTTTCATCAGCTTGAGTCCACTTATTGTCTACCTTCTACTCACAGGTAAAGTCTTAAGATCTTAAATAGCTCTCCCTCTTCATCACTTCTTTTTCTTTTTTATTAATCATCTTATTTTCCAAAATGTGGTGATACAGGAAATAATTTTACTTTACGGAGAGAAAGGAAATTATTTTTATGAGTATTATACTGTTTTCACCCAACAGGTTGAAAATTCTTGCCTCTTATCAATGAAGAAATTAACTGATATCTGTGAGTGTATTATCCGAGAATCTCAGTGACCTCCCTCCCTTGAGTTAGTGGAGTGAAAGATGAAGAGACTCATCAGTTTTGTACAAATCAGCCTATTTTCTGGAAACCACAGGTTACTTACATTTGCAAGCGTCTGGAGCTGAGAAGGGTCTCCGCAGGTCACGATAAAAGCCTGGCTTGCACCTCTGGCAATGCTGTCCTTCCGTGTTGTGCTGACAGTCATCACAGACGCCACCACTGCGATTCCCTGATGCCTGCCACACATGAATGTCGAAGTGACAGGTATCAGCATGCCCATTACACTTGCAGCCTGGAAATAAGAAGCGTGGAGAGAAACACTAATAAGTAAAACTAGAGTGATGGGTTATCTCATATTCAGGTAGTTAAAAATAGGATAAGCTGGCTGGGTGAGGTGGCTCACGCTTGTAATCCTAGCACTTTGGGAGGCCGAGGTGGGTGGGATAACTTGAGGCCAGGAGTTTGAAACAAGCCTGGCCAACAGGGTGAAACCCTGTCTCTACTAAATATAAAAAAATTAGCTGGGTGTGGTTGCACATGCCTGTAGTCCCAGCTACTTGGAAGCCTAAGGCAGGAGAATCACTTGAACCTGGGAGACAGAAGTTGCAGTGAGCCGAGATCATGCCATTGCACTCCAGCCTGGGTGACACAGGGAAAGTTGTCTCAAAATAAATAAATATAAAAATAGAATAAACTGATTGTTAATGTTTAGTTTTAGTTTTTGAGTAGTTAACGGTATAAAAATCAAAGCAATATAGAAAGGTATTCATTATGAAATTTAGCCTCTCCATCCCCATTTGCCTTTCTTTAATAGGTTACTACTTTTTTTTCATTATAGATCTTAATTTTAAAAAACAAGTTTCAGGAGATGCATGAAAATCAACAAAGTGTAGCTTTGTCTAATTGGCAGAGACATTATGATGAACTTGCCAACAGGGGTAGACATTTATTGTGGAAAGATGACAGAAGTGACTACCAGTTTTTTGCCCTCTTTTTTGGTAACACTTCACCATTCCCATTCCTGTTACTTCTCAAGGGTCATTCCTGTGGGTCTCCTGACTTTGCTAAGAAAAGCTGAGATTGTCAGGCCTCATGTAGAAATGACTATTCATATTGCAGAGGCAGGCATGAATTCATGCTTACTGATGAGCCTGGAAGGAAGCTGCTGGTGGACAGCGCTTGGTAACTTGGCAGTTAGATTGATTTATCTTTCATGAAGTAATATTCTTCAGCGGTTGAACTGGTGAGTATAAGGTGGATTCCTATTGAAGCCTCAATTTTCTTTATACTACAGAAGAGGCCTGCAGTATTTATTATATAGTAATTCCTCAAAGGCATTTCTAAGATTATAAGTCAGTAGCATCAAGTGACATGTCTCTGTGTTCTATATATATTTAGATAGGCAGTTGATTTCTATGGAAAGAGCCAGAAAGGCACCCTAGGAATTCAGGAGAAATTCTTTAGATTCTCTTGATGAATAATTTGGAATAAGAATCCAGATTTTTGTGGAGGTCAAGTGTATTTGAAAATGTTTGTGCTGTTGTTTTTCATTGTTTCCTTGATATGTTATGAAATTCTGACCAGATTCATATCCTTTAAAAGTTTGTTATGAGATAATTTGAGATTTATTCTTACAGGAAATCCTTTACATTTCCTAGAAACAAAAACAAATCAATTATGACTCCAGATTACATATGGGAAGAGACTTCTCACAATTTTACCCACAGTACCGCTTTTACATCCTTGTAAAATAGAGGTTTGTGAGTGTTAACATTCTTATGGGCATGTGCATTTCTGTGAACATTTTAAATTGCAAAGAAAAAATGGCTCAGGTTCCCTATTTTTACCTTCCTAGTTAATCTCCAACCTCAAACCTCAAGTTAGTCCTGGTAGGGAAATCTCATGCTTGACTTACTGGCTTAATTTCAAATCTAATCTTTCATTTCAAGCATCGTAAAGTGAAAAGAAAGACATTATGGTATTATGGGAAAAAGTACCTAATCTGGAGTCTTGAGACTTGGGATCAAGTCCCCACTATCATATACTAACTGGCAAATCACTTAATCTTACTGAGCCTCAATTTCCTGATCTCTATAATGGGATTAACACTACCTGTTTTATTGGATAATTTTGAGAACTGAATTCAAGACAGCTATTTTCATGTTTATAATTCACCATCTTAGTAATAAGAGTAATTGTAGAAGAGAATCAGATGCTCTTGTTGTCTGCTTATGCTTTTATTTTTATTCATTCATTCATTCACTTTGAGACAGAGTCTTCCTCTGTTGTCCAGGCTGGAGTACAGTGGCATGATCTCAGCTCACTGCAACCTCTACCTTCTGGTTTCAAGTGATTCTCAAGCCTCAACCTCCCAAGTGCCTAGGATTACAGGTGCATGCTACCATGCCTGGCTTTTTTTTTTTTTTTTGTATATTTAGTGGTGATGGGATTTCACCATGTTGGCCTCGGCCTCCCAAAGTGCTGGGATTACAGGTGTGAGCCACCCTCCTGTTTTTATTATGTCCAATTATAAAAGGGTCCTTAGCTCCCACAAAGTGTCCAACAAATAGGCAACATATTCTTGGCAAAACATTCACATCGGCAACGTAACAAACAGTAACCGTTTTCGGTGGCTGAAGCCATAGTGGGCAGTGATATGACTATGCTTGTGCAGGTTCTAGTGTTTGTCACCCACCACTTTGTGTTGTGTTTGTAGAGACAACCAGCAGTCCACAGATAAGCTGACTTTACAAAGAAGACTTCTGAGTACTGTGGACTTGTTACTTACTTCTGCACTCGTTGGGAGCCCCCGTTTTGCCATCAGCTGCCTCCCATGGCCGGTCGTTGAATAATGGGGCACAGTGCTGGCAGTGGCTGCCTGCTGTGTTGTGCTTACACATACACTTCCCATGGACCTACAAACAACATCAAGTGAGAGCTTTGAGCACAAACGATGCCAAGGAAGAATATTCTTCGCACAATCTTTTGAAAAATTCAAAAGATTAAGTAATGTAGTTTCTTGGCTGAAGGGTATATGACCCTATGGAGCAATTCTAAGCTACTGGCTGAGCCAACACTTGAATTCAAATGTACTGGCTAAGTTTTTAATATCTTTAAATATTTAAATTCTTTATGCAAAAGTAATACACCTTCATTCTAGAAAGTTTAGAAATCCATAATCTCATTGCAAAATGACATTAATATCAACATTTGGAGCATATATTTCCAGTACTTTAAAATATACAATTATTTTTACAACCTTTTTCACATATCATATGGCAAATATCTTTCCATTTTGTTAAATATTCTCATATAATACACACTTTAATGGCACCCCTGTATGATGTAAGCTTAATTTATCTGACCACCTACTTAATTGTTATTTAGGTTTTTAAATATTTGTATATGTTATATTTGATGCTATAATGAATATCATTGTAGCTAAATATTTGAGTACATCTTTATTTCTTTTGAAGGTGTTTTCTAGAAGTAATATTGAAAGGTGAAAATGTGGATATTGTTGGGGCTTTGAATACATTTTGTCCTAATGACTGGGCATTTTTTTTTTTGGTCCCCATAGTTTAGTGTAGTTCAGGGTTTACTAAAATAGCATTTCTCACAGAGAGAAATACTTCTGTAGAATTCTTAGAAATATGCGAATTTCAATATTTTTTGTATTATTTCACTAACTTCTAAAAATTAATATTTTGGATCATCCAAACTATCTCCTAATAACTAAGACTTGCAATGAATTCCAATACCAAGATGCATTCCAGTACCAAGATTATTTATTTACATGATGTCATGAATATACAAAGGAAAGCTTTGCAAAGTAGCTTAGAATGGGGTCCACCAGTGTGGATCTATGAGGCTGCATATTTTTCCTTGAGAAACAGTGTCAAAGGTAACATAAAGGTAACAAACTATATCAACTAGTTAACAAATATTTAATGGGTACCTACAAGGGAAAGTCACTATGCTAGGCCATGTTTGGTACACAAAGCATTAAAAAGTTTTCTGTCTGTAAGAAAGATAAAATGTATAATAGCTGGAGAAAAAAAAGGGTTACATAGAAGAAAATAACAGATTAACAAGACAATAAATAAATGCCTAAGCAGCAAAATAATGCTGGGATTCAAAAGATGCAGAAATCACCATAGGTTGACAGCTTTGGAGGGCTTGATGAGAAAGGTGGAGATTAGAGCTGACCCTTGACACATGGGTGGCATTTCTAACAGGCAGAAGGGAAGAAACTTTTCAGGAAAAGGAAACAAAATGAATCAAGGTGTAAGGAGAATCTGTGAGCAAAGTTTATTTCAATGCATCTAAAATAGTTTGATTGTGACAAAAAGTAAATTGCTAAAAATGACGTACTCAGAGTGGCCAAACCAAAATGAGTCCCCAAGGTACAAACCTGAAAACGGCCACACCAATACACTGATGTACTACTGCTTGACCTAAGATAACACTCAAGTAACTTGTGTCATCTTATCCAGGACCTTCTTTTAATACTTTCCTAGCACTGGTGGAGGCACTCTGCAAATGGCCCGTGCAATGATCCAAGTGTGCTACATGACTGCTGTCGGCCTTATGCTCACATAACGACCAAGTTCAGGAATTATACACAGGGCTTAGAGGACTGCAGGCTGCTTGAGAATGAACCACGTGATGCCTGAGAGTTAGCTGGAAAATTTCATAAGCAATATGTTGGCAGCCATCTTGCTAAATTTCATTTCAGTGTATTTTCATGTAAAGTTCTCATGCTTCATGAAAATTATAGTTCTTTTAATTCTCAGGGATTAGTGAGTATATAGATTTAAAAAAAATAGAGTAAGTTGGCTCCTTGAAAAAAGATGATGTTGCAAAAATTTTTGTTAATTTTCTTTATGGAAATGCAACTGATACTATAGATTCAATTCACTGGTTTTGGTCTTGGGATGTCCAAGTATGAATTCAGTTATAATAATATAACTTCTTGGGCATCTCTTCATAGTTCTCTGATATGAAACGCGTTCATATATCGAAATTCCATGGAGTTATAAGTTCACTACAAATCTCCATTCACACATCCAGGCAAGCTCTAAAGACAAACCTACACTTAAATTTTGAGAGCTGCAGGCATTCAACTTCTGCTGCTCTCTAAGAATGAGACTTTTTTCATCCTAGCTCCTGGATATCTGATTTTTCCTATCCATTTTTTATTATAAAGTATATGAAGTAAAGGTGCCTCAGTCACATTACTTTTTTTTTGAACCTTTTTAAATTCAGTGTTCTCTCTCATCATGAAAAAATATAAACTCTTGCCAATCAAATAACTTCTATGTGGCAAATATCTTTAAAGGTTCTCAGGAAAAGCTTATGATTCTTTGTTTTACTTGTAGTACTAAACACTGATTTCAAAGAAAAGGGAGCCTTTGAAAAAATGACTGTAGAAAAAAAAATCTTCCAAGGCTGAAGAATTTTAGTAAGATGAAGGCATCCTTATGTAACTGACAGAAGCAGTGCAATGGAGGCTAGTAGAAAAAATGTTTTGCAATTGTCTAATCCTACAGATCAAAAAAACAAGCAAAACTTACCTTCAAAATAAATAATCTGCCAGAATTAGAGTCAGAGTTCCTGCTGTTAAGGGAATTATAAGGAGTTCTGTCTAGGGAGAGCATTAGGGAAAATGTTAAGGGGTGTAAAGTAAATATGATGGAAAACAAGGTCAATTTGTGCTTTCTGTATAAAACTTCTAAGTGTGGTCCCTGAGTCTGTGTCCTGAAGGGTACATGGGATTTTCCTTAGGAAGCAAAGACAAGAATATAAGAACCCTAAAGAAATAGTTAGGGACAGTCAATAAATAAACCAGAAGTATGTGTTTGAGAGGTAGGTTCAATCCAGATCATGGAATACACTAAACATTAGCTTTAAAGAGGCTGAGATTTATCCCATAGGCAATGCAGATCCATTGAAGAGTTTTGAGTAAGACAATGATGTGAAAGGCATATTAAACACACTTTCTTTTCTCTTAAAAAATTCTTTCTACCTCTCTCCTATCTTGCCTGTTATATTCTTTCTTCCCTTTCTCCTTTTATGGTTTCTTCTTTGGCTTTTCCCCCAGCTCATGCCTTCCAATAACCAGTGGCACCCACATGTATTTTCTGAAAATATTCAGACGTTGAAAAAGTTAATTCTTTTTTCCTAATTTTCCAGTTATATCAGCACGTTAATTCTTAGGTACTGTCTTTTTGCATCCTCACCATTTTTTAATTTTACTTATTTTTAATTTTTTTTTTTAGAGACAGGGTCTTGCGTTGCTGTCCAGGCTGGAGTGTAATGGTGTGATCACAGGTCACTGACACCTTGAATTCCTGGGCTGAAGTGGTCCTCCCAGCTGAGTATCCTGAGTAGCTGGGACGACAGGCACATGTCACCATGCCCAGCTAATTTTTGTAGTTTTTGTAAAGACAGGGTTTTGCTACATTGCCCAGGCTAGTCTCCAACTCCTAGGCTCAAGTGATCCTCCCACCTCAGTCTCCCAAAGGCTTGAGATTACAGGCATGAGACTCTACACCTGGCCCTTTTCCACTTTTTAACAACCATGTATTGAATACTGTATATAGATGCTGCAAAGTACTGTGAGTCCTCTTCAAAGGAGCTCAACCATCATCCTAGGTTCAATTTATCAGGTTTGGTCTTGGAAGTCCTAAGGCCTATACATAATATCACCCAACACATAGGTTCATTCTGCTACAAATCCCAGGCCTCAGGAGGCCGCAGACGTTTAGAGTTACCTCATCGAACATTCACATGTATTACAAGACAATGTTGGACAGGTCAATTCCCTCTGCAGTGAGGATTTCAGAGCATTCCCTTGTTCCCACATGCCAAGGATTGGGACGAACCTCCCAGGGTCTGAAACATGCTAGCCCAGCAAATTTTTCTGCATACAGAAAAATTCAAGGAGCTGTCATTTTGAGAATTACCAAAAATAGCTGTGAATCATTACCTAGACAATTTGAAACAAGAAATCCTTCCTCAGCGATACAACTGTTGCCGTTCAAGCTTGAAAGATCACCCACTATTTGATGCTCGTGAAAAATGTGCAAGTAAAACTAGGTCTCCATTGAAAAAAAACAAAACAGAAAAAGGAAACTTTAGTAATACGTCAAACATAGCTCTTGTTCGGTATACAAACATGAAGTAGATAAGGAGCAGGAAAATGGGATTATGTATTTAAGGTTTAGTTGAAGAAAAGTATCTACTATCTAATTAAAAATTGAGTAATTTACCTTAACAGCAAAACTACAACTCCTAATGACCCAAGAGGTAAATAGAATTTTGGATATTCTATGACTTCCGTAACCTTCTCTGTTATGCTAAGAATACTCTTCTCTGTCAATGTCAAAAGTAGCCAGCAATCATGTGGTTGGGTTTGAAACTGACCAGGCAGGAGGCTGTGGGAAGCTGGTCACTGACAGCATCAAGCATCTGGGATGGACGTTTATCAAGACTGTTGTAGAACATTTAAACACGGGATAGAAGATTGGCTTAAACAACTTTTAGATTCCTTCTAGTCTTAAGGTTCTATGATTTCAAGGCCTGTTTCTCTGTATTGTGAATACTATTTGGTTGCAGGCAACTACTCATAATCCTTTTTGAGCTCCCAGAGAAAATTTAAATGACATATAGCTGGGTCCTGTTGCCATTTCACCAATGCAGAACGTTTCTGGAATCATCTGAAAATCAAATGAGGAAAAGCTAGGAGAATATTTCCTCTTTCCTGCAGGCACTGCCCAATGTGACACAAATGGAAAGTAAATAAACATTAACAGTCTCTGAAGAACTTTTATTCATCTGTATCGACTATACTTCGATGAAAATAAATACTATTATTTTTTCTCTCCTTCAGATTTCTTCTCTCTCTACTGCATATTTCCCATTGCTTGTGACTACTCTTGGACTAAATGTCATTCTAGTTTCTCCTCCCAAATAAAGATGTACTTTATCACCCAGATGTTTACCACCGACATTGACTATAAGGGAATTACAAAAGCAGAAAATCCATCTGGTTAATGCTTTGAAGGACTTAGGTTAACTAAATTCTTCTAGAAACGTCTGATAAAATTTGTTTCTAACCTGCTTTTCAAGAAAGAAAGGAACAACTATTGTTTGAGTCTCTTGATCATGTCTTACTAAAAGTTGTAATAAAGGTTATTGAAAAAAAGATTTGTTTTATAGCAAAGTATGCAGACATCTTTGAATTTTGTAAGTTGAGTAATTTCCTTGTTCTGCTGTGCCATTATTATTTATATATGTTATTTTATTTCAATTCATTACCATGCAACTTTTCATTCCAATTGAAAATGAATATTCTTTCAGATCATCATGGGAACTTTACAAAAATGTGAGAAAAGGATACAAACAGGGCTTATTCTATGGGCCATAGAAAAATGCCCACTTAACAGCAGCTGCAGCAATTCATGAACCTCTATAGCTATGACACATAATTTAGGGAGTGAAACAATGCTATACAGCAATTGAAGACCAAATGTGAAGGCAAAAACTGATTAATTTCTAAAGAGATAGCATGTTCCTTCTGGAGAAAAGGATTAAACTTCTAAAATAATGAACTTGTTATTCACGAAAAGAAATAAATTCTAATAATGGGCTAGCCTGTTAGAACCTGCTGCTCTTATTCAGGACAAAAACATGCACAACAAATGCTATAACACCACCTTTGAATAGAAAGCATTGTGATGAAAACATGTTTTTTCATTAATGAATAAAATATGCCCTTTTCTCATTAAAGGTTTGCATGTTTTAATTTAACAGAAGAAGTAGAAGCTCTATGGTGAATATCCAGCATAATAATTGAGTTTGGTGAAAAGGGGGCCTGAAACCTGATGTCAGAATGGGGCAAAATAGGTTGAAGGTTGAGTGTTTCAAACTCTTGCCCAATAATATAAGTAGCAAAAATGCAAGAAGAAATGAAAAGCTTTATAGTTTATTCTTTGGTCTATCCTTGAACACTAGAGAAAACACACTCATAAAAAAGCATGGGCAATCAAATAAAGATGGGCGTAGGGTAAAAACAATTATGATTAAAGAATACAAATTGGCCAGTACTTAAGGCTTCATTCCTCCCATCTGGGCTGTAACCTGAAATTCTGTCTGTAGAAATTCATTCCTTTAGCTCTAGAATGACGTTTTAGGTTCAAGACCTCCTTACAAAAATGCACTTACCCTCAGGAGAGGCAAATCCTTACAATATTAGCAAAAATATGTCAGCAGGGATTAGAATCATGTTTTCCTTCCTAGAACTGTGTCTTCTTGGAGGAGGGAAAGGGAATGTCTTAAGGGGAGAGAGGAGCCAAAAACAAACTGTGCCTACTTCACTAATTTGCCAAGACCTTGCTCCAATGGACAGACCTGAAAAAACCATGAATGAAGCCAATGCAAATTCCCTAAGAAAAAGGCATTTAGTGCACAGCATGGGAATCATACATTATCCGCTTCTCTCTACTAGATTGTAAGACCTTGCAGGGAAGAAACAGTGGCTTAAATGTCTTTGAATCCTTGGTAACTGACAAATAATGGGTTTACAATAAATATGTATTTTTTTTCATTCAGTGAATATATATATTATGGAGCCTTGAGAACTTAAGTTAGTGAGCTTAGCCTCATTTTTAAAACTGCCAAGAAGGCAGGGTGATAATTATGCATTTGAAGTGAGAAAGAGATCATTTCCTTGTCACATTTAGCTTTGTCCAGATTACTTCCTATAACAGGTATACAGACTTATACCTGGGCAAGGCATGTTGATAAATATGTCCTCAGGTACAGTGGTCATGTCTGGGAGATCTACTGTAAGCCCAAGGAATGTGGGTCAGTTATGAACATGATGATAAATAATAACAATAGTAATAGTAACTAACACTGAGTAGCTCTTACTATATACCCAGGCACTGTTCTAGGCATTGTGCAAATATTAATTTATTCACATGAAAACCCTATACAGTAGGTATAATCATCATTGTCCAGTGTCACAAAGGAGAAAATGAAGGCCCAAAGAGTTTAAGTAATTGGTCCAAGGTCACAAAGCCAGTAAGTGGTGAAGCTCCCTGAACTCTAGCAGTCTCGCTCCAGCATCCTCATCTTAACCCCTAAACTATGCTACTATAAGACCCTTGGCAGTAGGATTCTGAGGAATCCACTTTGGCCAAGTCTCTTCAGGATGACACTTAAATAAAACTGGTGTGTCCTCGCAAAACTTGTCCTTTAAGAGCTCTCCAGGACAGAGTGTAGTTTGGACTCACGGTGAGCCACTTCATGGGTGTTCCGTGCTTGAATGGATTATTGGTCCTCTTCCTCTGAAAGAAGCCGAGCAACTTTGAGGATAGGTGAATACAGGGAGACTGGCCCCAATTTCCCACACCTGGCATGAAGCTCAGGCCAGGGAGGGGTAGAGAATACTTTTTGATCTTCATTTGTTCTATGTAAAACCTTTCTATCTGCGCATTGGAGATTCTGTTGCCTTCTGGGGGAATTACCAGGCCCACTGCATCCCCCCTCCAAGCCTCAACGAGTCCTTATTAGGAACTCCTTTCAATAAATTTACAAACAGATGACAGTAGGAATGTAAATAAACTCTAATTAAAGATTTGCTCTTTCTGGATAGCACCTCCTTTACTTTATGTTATTTACCATCCGTATTAGGATCTGGTATGGATGATAATAGATAGTGTGATGACTTTTAGTCAGTTTACATTTAGTTATGATGAATAAGAAGTACACGGAGCATAACTGAATGACTTAGGTAAATTTTAAAATTGAGGTTGCTGGCTTATTTCCATTTTTTCGTGTATAAAATTTCATATCCCCCAAAGCTTTGAATTATTTATCTAAGTGCAAGTTCATCTGTGCCATTGGTGCATGCTACTTACTGTAAGAAATCTGGAGCTGAAGAGTATTCAGAAGTGCAAGCGTACACACACACACACACACACATTTCCAAATAAGACCATATCTGTGTACATTGGCCCCATCTGTATACATCTATGTATATATGGTGGGGGGCACTGATTCCAAGACTGCTTTAAGTTGTGATTCAGCAGATCTTTTTTTGTAGCATTACAGCTGGAACTAAGACTTAAAGTCAAGTTTTGTGGTTTATCTTTCCATATACAGCATGGTCACTTTTGTAAAAATTAGATTAGCCAAAAATAAAATAAAGCAAAAACAAACCCCTGAACCCACCCATCTGCAGGAAGGAAGGCAGAAACTGCTCAAGGGCAGAGAAAAGCATAAGTTAAGCTTTTCAAATAAATCACAAAACATTTTTGAGTTTAAAGATAGTGTTGATAACATAACCTCACTTAGGCTTGGGGCAGTGGCTCACACCTGTAATCTCAGCACTTTGGGAGGCCATGGCAGGTGGATGGCTTGAGCTCAGGAATTGGAGACCAGCCTGGGCAACATGGCAAGACCACTTTTCTACAAAATATACAAAGATTACCCCAGTGTGCTGGTGAACACCTGTAGTCCCAGCTACGTGGGAGGCTGAAGTGTGAGGATCCCTCGAGCCTGGGAGGCAGATGTTGTAGTGAGCCAAGATTATGCCACTGCACTCCAGCCTGGGCCATAGAGCCAGACCTTGTCTCAAAACACAAAACAAAAACCTCACTTAAAAAGTGAAGTGAAAGAAGGTTTTAAAATATTTCCATTGTTTTAGGCCAGGGGTGGTGGCTCATGCCTGTAATCCCAGCACTTTGGGAGGCCAAGGCGGGCAGATCACTTGAGGTCAGGATTTTGAGACCAGCTGACCTGCATTGTGAAACCCCATCTCTACCAAAAATTAAAAAATTAGCCAGGCATGGTAGTGTGTGCTGTAATCGCAGTTACTTGGAAGGCTGAGGCAGAAAAATTGCTTGAACCTGGAAGGCAGAGGTTGCAGTGAGCCGAGATTGTGCCACTGTACTCCAGCCTAGGTGACACAGCAAGTCTCCAGAAAAAAAAAATCCATTGTTTCAAAAATACATAATTGGCTCAAGAGTAGTTTTTTGCAAGTTAGCAGTACACTTTCAATTTGGGCTTTTTGAGCAATTTTATGTAGGAGTCTCTCTTACTCTTCAGAACGACTTTCTAGAACAAAACAAATCTATCTTTTGTGAGGCCAGGGATAGAGGCTACTTTTTTTTTTTTTTTTTTTGAGACGAAGTTTTGCTCTTGTTGCCCAGGCTGGAGTTCAGTGGCACAATCTGAGCTCACCACAGCCTCCACCTCCTGGGTTCAAGAGATTCTCCTTCCTCAGCCTCCTGAGTAGCTGGGATTACAGGGATGAGCCACCACACCCGGCTAATTTTGTATTTTTAGTATAGACGGGGTTTCTCCATGTTGGTCAGGCTGGTCTCGAACTCCTGAACTCAGGTGATTCCCTGGCCTTGGCCTTCCATAAGTGCTGGGATTATAGACGCGCCAGGCCAAGACTACTTTTATTTGTAACTGTGGAATTTAGGTTCAGATATAGCTTCTTTTGGAAACCTCATTACCAAAATTACCTTTCCTGCTGTCAGGAAAAAATTGTGAAAGACTCTGAAATCCACTCCCTATACCCCCCACCAAAAGATTACCAAGTATGCTACCAAGTATGCACACCCTAGGTTTTCTCTGCCTTTTATTATCATTGAGCTATTTTACAACTCTGCAAGTTGTAGGAAATGATTAATAATGCAAATAATTTTTGTCCATAAAAATGCAAATCAGTTGTGTCCAGTAGAAAGCAATTCATCATTACCCTTCATATTGACTTGTTTTGCATCCATTTGTAAATACATTTAGCATTTTTTGTTTTTGTTTTTGAGACCGTCACTCTGTCACTCAAGCTAGAGTGCAGTGGCACTATCTTGGGCTCACTGCAACCTCTGCCACCCAGGCTCAAGCGATTCTCCTGACTCAGCCTCCTGAGTAGCTGGGATTACAGGTGCCACCACAGCCAGCTAATTTTTGTATTTTTAGTAGAGATGGGGTTTCAACATGCTGGCCGGGCTGGTCTCAAACTCTTGACCTTAAGTGATCCACACACCTCAGCCTCTCAAAGTGCTGGGATTACAGGCATGAGCCACTGCACCTGGCCTATTTTAGCATTCTTTATTTGTCTATATATGTGTGATTATTTGAATTTTCCTTTGAACCGTTTGTAATGTCTTACTGGCCTGTCATTCATTAATGAGTTAAATACATCTTTGACTCATGTTTGTTTTATATGTATATAAGAGTCATGACCTTTCTTTTTACAAAGTTATCCTTTAACACTACCATTTCTTTTCCTTCACATGTTACCTAAAGTTTTTTTTTTTTTTTTTTTTAAATCAAGAAGACTTGAGGATTTACTTCTAAAAATGGAATTTTAACATGTTTTGTATAGTGGGTTTTCACAAGGTTAATTCTACTAGCTTCCTCTTTTCAGAATCATCCTGTACTTTATCTTCCCTCTGGGGACTGTAATAAATATTTCTGCCATAAAAATGCAAATAGCATTGGACTAAGAATTGTAATGCCCAGGAGGCTTAAGAAGATTACATTTAGATGAGATCATACTGTTACCAACTTATGAGATTTTTTTTCTATCATTTACTTCACTGTATAGAACTGTTTCTTATTCTTTGTTTCCAATGGTTTTAAAAATTATTTCTGACTACTGGCCTTTTAAAAGTGATTTCTGTCCAACAGGACTATTTACTTGACTAGCTCCTACGACTGAATTGAGCTGGTTTATGTGCATAACTTGGCTGCAGATCTGCATGTATGCAATGGCAATAAAGTAAGACGCTCTGATTTTAAGATATTTATTTCAATGTATCTAAGTCTTCATTGCGTTAGAATAACAAATTGGCTCCTTTCT
Source organism: Sapajus apella (assembly GCF_009761245.1). Classification (NCBI taxonomy): domain Eukaryota; kingdom Metazoa; phylum Chordata; class Mammalia; order Primates; family Cebidae; genus Sapajus; species Sapajus apella. The sequence goes on from NW_022436942.1 coordinate 54,283,898, forward strand.
CCTCCATAACAGCTATAGTTTGTTCAGCTGTAAATATAGAGTAAAAGATGATCAAGTATTACTCGATTTTTGCTGTAATTCCTGTCTGTAGACAGACTTTTCTATAATACTATATATGAAACTATCTCAATACACAGCCAATTAATTTGAAATTTCTTTCAAACCAAATTGCTACTAGGTCGCTATGCTGTTACTAAGGCCGTAGCTACACCGTCATATACCTACTCCATCTCTGTTCTTCGTTTGATCTTAAAGTCTTGTTTTTATAATTTTTCTTCGTACTTATCTTACTATACTTAAATTTTCCCAAGGTCACAAAGCAAATCAATGACAGAACAGGAGCAGAACTCCCAAGAGATTTCCTAAAATATTAGAAGTTCCATCTTAGAACAGTGATGTCATCAAGAAGATTTTTTTTTTTTTTGCTTCCCACAAACACCTAAAATAACTTCTTATAATAGAATCTCTTGGAGGGAAAAGGGGATCACTTCAATTTCAATCTCCTAATGTCTATTTTAAATAATTTTAGAAAGAGGCAGCAAAAAATGGAATTAACAATATATAACTTCTAGTAAGGTGTTTAAACTCTTAACAACTACTAGGCAAGAACCTGGGAAACTGTGTGAAAGCAAAAAACAAGTAGAACTCATCTTGTAGGTAACTTATCTGTCGAGCAGCGTTCAAGAATGAAGGAAGGTGTTGAAGGGTTTTAGTCAATGTCTTCTAGGATTTAGAGGAGTTGTTATAATTAGTTGGGGGCCAGGTAAATTCTATTAGAAATGCTGTGCGGATTATTAAGTACTTTTCACCCGTTGACATTCATTTGCTCAATGTGTTCGCAGCGCTTCTGGTTATTTTAAAGGGAAAAATTTCTTGTCACAGGCTACTTTTCGTTCTCTTACAAAGATTTTTTTTTTTTTTTAAATCCAATCTAGTTCACGTTTCCCGCTGTTTCCCTTCTTTCTTGACAGCACCATCTGCCTGTCACTCAGGAGTCTCTACTGTGCACAGGGTATTACAAAAGTTGACTTGTTTAAGATAAATGAGCCCGATTGTAGTATAAGAAGCCAGTTGCTAGGGCGTGTTGTCTTCCATAGTTTTTTGTTGTTAATTCATTCAGATGCTTCTTTTCATATCAAGAAATTGCTTGTTTCTAGGTGAACCTTGTAAAATATAGTCTTCATTATTGAATATGATCACATGAAAAATGAAGGTGGAATACTGGTTTATGAAAAAGTTATGCTTGTTTAGAAACTCTACCATAATACAGTCATTCAGAAATCTGTGACTATCTGTATATGGCCGGAAACAACAGCCACGGCTATTGAAAGAATTGGTTTTCTTCAGTGCTCATCCATCCAAAAGCAGTCAGTTTAATGACTGGTCTTGAAATATATTTATTTGCTAAAATTCCTATATGACCCACCATGTTTGCTTTTCTGTTTTTGTTTGGGTTTTTTTTTTTTTTAGCTATGGATTTTTCTCTTACTAACATTCACATAACATAAAATTCACTATTTTTAACCATTCTAGTGTACATTTCAGTGGTTTTCAGTATATACAAAATGTTGTACAATCATTGCCACTGTCTAATTCCAGAGCATTTTCACCACCCCTTAAAAAAATCTCATGCTCACTTGCAGTCACTTCTCATTCCCCCTTAATTGCCAGTACCTGGCAATCACCAACCTATTTTGCCTTTATGGATTTGTCTATTCTGGGCATTTCATATTTAAAAAAAAATACAATATGTGGGCTTTTGTGTCTGGGTTTCACTTAGCACAGCATTTTCAAGGTTCATTCAAATTATAATGTGTATCGGTATTTCATTTCTTTTTATGGCTGGATAATAGTCCGTTATATAGATATACCATATTTTGTTTATCCATTCATAAACTGATGGACATTTGAGTTGTTTCCACTTTTTGGGTACTATGAATAATGCTTCTATGAACATTCATCTACAAGATTTTGTGTAGACATACTTTCAATTCACTTGGGTATATACTAAGGGGTAGAATTTCTGGGTCATATAGCAACTCCATATTAAAATTTTTGAGAAAATGCTGGACTGTTTTCCATAGCAACAGTAGCATTTTACATTTCTACCAGCAGTGCATGAAGGTTCCAACTTTTCCATATCCTCCCCAGCACTTGTTGTCTTTCTGATCACAGCCATGAATGTAAAGTGGTATCACATTGTCATTTGGATTTGCATTTCCCTAATGACGAATGATGAATGTCTTTTCTTGTGTTTATTGGTCATTTGCATATCTTCTTTGGGGAAATGTCATTCAAATCTTTTACCAATTATTAAGTTGGGTCATTTATCTTTTAGTTGTTGAGTTGTAAGACTTCTTTATATATTCTGGATACTAGAACTTTTTCAAATATATGATTTGAAAGTATTTTCTCCCACTCTGTGCATTGCCTTTTCACTTTCTTGACAATATCTTTTGATGCACAAAAGTTTTTAATTTTGATGATGTCCTATTAGTTTTCTTTTGCTGTTTGTGCTTTTGGTGTCATATCTAAGAAGCCACTACTTAATCCAAGATCATGAAGATCTGCACCTATGTTTCTTTATAAGAGTTTTATAATTTTAGCTCTACATGTAGCTCTTTGATCCATTTTGAGTTAATTTTTGTAAATGGAGTAAGGTAAAGGTCCAAATTCATTCTTTTGCATATGGCTGTCCAGCTGCCCCATTACATTTGTTGAAGACTATTCTTTCTTCACTGAATGATCTTAACGCTCTTGTTGAAAAACAACTGGCCACAAACGTATGGGTTAATTTCTTAGCTCTCTCTCCCATTGATCTATATGCCTATCCTTATGCCAGTTCCATACTATTTTGATTACTAAAGATTTGAGGTAAACTTTGAAATTGGAAAGTGTGAGTTCTCCAACTATGTTGTTCTTCAAGATTGTTTTGGCTATTTGAGGTCCTTTGCTTTTCCACATGAATTTTAGTTTCAGCTGGTCCGTTTCTGCAAAAAGAGCAGCTAGAATTTTGATAGCTATCACAGTGAATCAATAGGTCAGTTTGGAAAGTACTGTCATTTTAACAATATTAAGCCTTCTAATGCATGAAGTCAGAATGTCTTTCTCTTAGGTATTCTTTAATTTCTTTTAACAATGTTTCAAGGTTTTCAGTGTATAGGCCCTGCATTTGGTTAAATTTATTTCCTGTATTTTATTCTTTTTTGATACTATTGTAAATGAGATTGTTTTCTTAATTTCATTTTTGGATTTTCTATTGCCAGTATATAAAAATATAACTGATTTTTAAAATGTTGATCTTGTATCTTGTAACTTGTTTATCAGCTCTGATAGTCTTTTGGTGAATTCTTAAGAGTTTTAAGTTTTTTTGGTGAATTCTTAAGTTCTTGAGTGAATTCTTAAGAGATGACATAATCTAAGATTATGTCATCTGTGAATACATATAGGCTCACTTCTCCCTTTCTAATCTGAATGCTCTTTACTTATTTTTCTAGCCTAATTGCCCTGGCTAGAACTTCCAGTACCATATTGAACAGAAGGGGTGAGAGCAGACATCCTTGTCTTGTCCCTGATCATGGGAGAAATTATTTGGTTTTTCACCATTAAGTAAGATGTTAACAGGGGACTTTTCATAGCTGACCTTTATTGCATTGAGAAGTTCCTTTCTATTCCTGGTGTGTTAAGTTGAACTGAATTGTTATAAATGTGAACTAAAAGGCTATGGGATTTTTTGCTTCTGTTCAGCCTATGAAAATTCTATGATCCTCTGCTCTCTTTAATTTTAATGCCTACTAGGTTCTTATCTGGGAAACAATGAAATCACTGCCTTTCAGAAATTCTGAGAGCTGACTGGGCCAGCTAAGTTACACACCTGGCAGTGTTGCCCTGACATGGTTTGGATCTGTGTCCCCACCCAAATCTCATGTTGAACTGTAATCCCCAGTGTTGGAGGTGGGGCCTGGTGGGAGGCAATTTGATCATGGGGGCAGTTTCTCAGAATGGCTTAGCAACATTCCCCTTGGCACTGTCCTCAGGAGAGTGAGTTCTCAAGTGATCTGGTTGTTTAAAAGTGTGTGGAACCTCCCTCACCTTTGCTCTTGCTCTTGCCATGTCTGATGTCTTGGTCCTGCTTTGCCTTCCACCATGATGGAAGCTTCCTGAGGCCTCCCCAGAAGCAGATGCTGCTATGCTTCCTGTACAGTCTGCAGAACCGTGAGCCAATTAAACCTCTTCTTATAAATTATCCAGTCTCAGGTATTTCTTTATAACAGTGCAAGAACGAACTAATACATGACCTTAGAGGTGCAAAATTAAAAGGCAAGACACTTGATTTGTGTTTACTCATATGACTTGCATAATATTTACATTATGTATAAAATATTTAATAGAACAAATATAATCATTTTTTCCATTCTAATATGTGAGCTATCTTAAAACTAAAATATATTTTGTCTTGTTTTTTGAAACCACAATTTTCTCTATTTTATTCCTAACGAAAGACTAGAAGAGCTAAAAAGATGCCAAATTAGAATCTCATATTACAAAAAAAAATCTTTTATGAGTTAACAAATATTATAGCCCTTCTATATCCCTATGTGTACTAATTTACTATTTTATTCCATTAAAATATTTACATTGCTAAGATGTAATACAATTGTAGCCCCATTATATTATTAAGGTTTTGAATGCCAACATTAACAGATCTTGTTTTCCTTACTATCTGAAATGGCTGTGGCTTTTTCCCATCTCCTGGAATTATTATAAAGAGAGAGAGAGAGAGAGAATGTGTGTGTGTGTGTGTGTGTGTGTGTGTGTGTGTGTGTGTGTGTGTATGTGTTTTAACCTCATGTGTTTTGTCACTAAAATTCCCCTTGTAAGAGAGAATAAGGACCTAAATCACAGTTTATTTTCTACTGAATTTAACTGTTTTAGGACAAATTGAAGTATGCTTTCAGCTGTTACAAAATTGGCAAGACACAAATGAAATACCATGGAGATACAATTTGTGCACCAGAAGTCAGATATCTATCAGTAACCTCAGTTTTTCTCTTTTTATTTATATAGCTTTCTTCTCCCTACAAACCCATTATATTAGCAGTGAAATTGGAAGACCAGGCCTTCCAGACACAGAGATCTGACTCCAGGCTCCCGGCTATTCACAGATGGACCCCAAAATGTTATACTGAAAAGGAAGTATTCATGAGAAAATTTGCAAAGTGAGATATGCCTTGAATATTTGGGGAGTACTTTATAGTAAGAAAAATGTCAAATATGAATTGTTCCTTTTCAAATTTATAATAGAATGGGTATTTAAAACCTGTTAGATTCATTTTTATACTTTTACAATGCCCCAATTTTGACCTAAATATGTATGTTTTCTGGAAAAACATTCACTTTCTGGAAAGCATGTTCATGAAAAGTTAAATGAACAAATATTATATTTTGGAGAATCAACCTTACTTTCCCATTGGCTTCTATGTCACTTTCAGAGATGTCAGGTGTGATATCAACATTGTACCTTTCAGGTATTTTTATCCTTTCACCTCTATGTGAAATAGAGGCCTATAAATAAATATCTAATTGTTCTGGGAGAACTCTTGAAAGGAATTCCACAGGGAATTATTCCATGGGTGCCAAGATTATTTTAGAATGCCTCTGGTTCCAAAGTCTTCTTGTTTCCTAATCATCTAAAAGTAATCCTGGGCAATTTTGCCATTAAAATAAAGAATGTCTTACTGTCTAGAGAGAAAACACAGTCAAAACACTAATAATTCCAGCCATGAACGCGAATTTGCCTGGCCCTTCTATTAGGAAATATGAGGTAGTAAATAAAGTAAAATCATCATTCTGTGCACTTTCTATAGCACCTATGGTTACTTAGTGCTAAGGGAGTAACTCAGTGCTAGGGCAGAGCTATGCCATGATAACAGGAACACTGAAATAAGGATTGAGGATAGGCTCACGCTAATTGTATCAAATTGGCAGGCTTTACATTTTGTTAATATTAGGAATATGTTGCACCTCCTCTGGCAACAGGATTACCTATTCCTCCATATCCTAATGTGACAAATCAAATGACAGAGTTTGCTGCTGATGAAAATATAAAACTTAGCCAGGCGTGGTGACAAGATTACTTTCTAATTATGCTTTTGGCTTATTCACAGAAGAGTAAATTTTAAAAAGAAGAAAAACCATAGTTTTAATTCTGTCCTTCATTTATAGAACATGACATATGACATGTGTAAACGTAAATACAGGAATGAATATATTCAGATTCCTCAGGAAAAACTTTTATAATGAGACTGTATGAATGATTCTAAAACCTGCCTTACACAGCTAGGTAGCTAAGTAACATTTTCCTCAAACCCCCTTATATGGTTCCACAGGTCTCACTGTTTACCCTCAGACTAAGACCCCTCCGTCAAAATATCGACCATCTTTTAAGATAAATTCCAAATTACAGGGAAAAAAAATCGACCTTAACAAGTACAGCTCAGTAAATATTAAATATTTCTCACAGTACTCTAAGGCCTCCATATTATCCAGTGGATGATATTTGAATAAAATAATGAAATGTTCCATATTCCCTCTGATTACCATTCATCACCCGACAGCTGTAAAATCACCAGCTGCTAAAAAAACAAAGACAACTAAATCAGTCCTCTACAGCTGCAAAGAGAAAAAGCTTAAGATCTCTTCACATAATTTCTGGGATTCCAGCAGGCTGGAGTCAAAATACAGTTTTCCTTGCCACAAAACCCTCAGCCTTGTAAACATGTCATATAGCACATAAGCTCTGATTTATTTTTGTCATTACTGGCAAAGTAGTATATGAAGGAGAAGAGTAGAGGTGGCTGAGATAACACGATAGAATCATGACAGCAATGTAAGTAGTGTCTACCCTATCCTGGGCACTGAGCATCAGACTTCTAAATCCTTACCATAACTACAAAAGGTAGGTATTATCCTCCTTTTATTAGAGAACTGAGGTTCAGTGAGACCAAGTAACTTAGTAAATGCTGTGGTAAGTAAAATTTAGCTGGGTTTGGCTCCAACAGCAGGGTCTTCATCATTGCACTGTTCTGCCTTCCAGCAAAATGGACAAACAAAGGAAAACTAAACTGGTGAGGATATGTGGAATGGATCTGGGAAGAAGGGGAAACATGGGGAAGGTGATGCTGTGTTAAAAGACACAGGAGGGGGCCAGGCACAGTGGCTCACGCCTGTATCCCCAGCACTTTGGGAGGCTGAGGTGGGCAGGTCACTTGAGGTCAGGAGTTCAAGACCAGCCTGGCCAACAGGGTGAAATCCCGTCTCTATTAAAAATACAAAAATTAGCTGAACATGGTGATGCATACGTGTAATCCCAGCTACTCAGGAGGCTGAGGCAGGAGAATTGCCTAAACCCAGGAGAGGGAGGTTGCAGTGAGCTAAGATCACGCCACTGCACTCCAGCCTGGGTGACAAAGTAAGACTCTTTTCAAAAAAAAAAAAAAAAAAAAAAAAAAAAAAGACACAGGAGGAATGTATCAAGATAAATGAGGCACCTCATTTGCATCTCTTTTTCTATTCTTTTCTCCCAAAGAAAGGAAATGACCTTAAAATCTTATATAGTTTAAGAAATAGGGTGCCATTTCCATTAACTTCCCTAATTTGCTTTTATCAGCCATAAGAAAATCTAGCTCAGCTTTGGGTGGTGGCTCACTCCTGTAATCCTAGCACTTTGGGAGGCCAAGGTGGGCAGATCACGAAGTCAGGAGTTTGAGACTAGCCTGATCAACATGGTGAAACCTCATCTCTACTAAAAATACAAAAATTAGCTGAGCATGGTGGCATGCACCTGTAATCCCAGCTACTCAGGAGGCTGAGGCAGGAGAATTGCTTGAACCCGGGAGGCGGAGGTTGCGGTGAACCGAGATCGTGCCACTGCACTCCAGCCTAGGCAACACAGCGAGACTCTATCTTAAAAAAAAAAAAAAAATTCTAGCCCATAAAATCAGATTTCATTGACTAATTCCTCACTTTAGCAACAATATTAGCCACAGATGAATTGCCCTAGTCTGTAAAGCAATGGTTTTCAAGCTTTAGTAAGCATTAGAACACCTGGGAGGGATTGTTAAACATAGATTCTTGGGCCTCATCTCTGGAATTTCGGATTCAGTGGGTCTGGGGTAAGGTTTGAGAATGTGTATTTCTCACCAGTTGCCAGGTAAGGCTGATGGTGCTGGTGCAGGGACCACACTCCACTGCTGAAATAAAAACTGTGCTAAAAGGTTAGATGTGTGCACACATACCTAAGGCACCCCGCAAAAGAACAGTATTTCTTAAGAAGTTACCTTCCATTCTGCAGGCACAATCAGATTCCAGGTATTCTACAGGCGTATACATAAAATGAATGGTGTCTAGAGGCACAAATGTAGGACAATTAATCTACGCCTATGTTCTTAATAAAGCAAAAGACTACGCTTTCAATGTGCAACTTGCTCAAGTGAAGCAACCATAGGAATTAAAACGCCACATTCAAAAGAGGCAACCGTCTCCAAATTTAACACAAGCTCTTTTCTAATTCAGAAAAAAGCATAGATAAAAGTCAAATGCATCCAAACTTAGGGGTGGAAAAATCTAAAACCAGAATACTTCACATTTCCAACCATAGCCACTATCGGTCCAATTGCTTATGGGTTCTTTTTTCTTTTTTCTAAAGAGAGTAGAGACAGCAAGAATTGTCATGGAACTGGATCCCTGGAAGCCGACATAGTCTTGGCCACTTAGGCTGTTTTTACCCGCTACCTGGCCTTATCCATGGTTTTGGCTTAGCTTAGTCAAACTCAAACACATGTTTACTTATAGCACTAGGGGCCACTACCACTGCTGCAGAATTTGAAATCAGTATGAAAATGGGATAGAAGGATGTCAGAAAACTACTATTATTTTAAAAGGAAATTACTTCCAATTTCAAAGCAGCCTGAGGTTAGTAAGAAAATGAGGTTTCCACTCCATAGGGTCTTCTAGGATGGAGATGTCTCATTCTAACATCCTTTGGAAATGGTAAACACTTACTGTATAATTCCCTTTACTTGGTTATCCTGAACGCTTTATAGGCTGATAATTTCCTTGCTGGCAGTATATTGTATAGAATAGTTATATTTTAAGACTTCTTTAAAAGTGTCTATTAACTTGCAATAATTATCCCTTGTTGAATTTGGCAGAACGAAGAGAAACCTCTAGAATTTTTCTCTTCAGCCTGAATGTTGTTAACTCTGAAAGTTTATATTTAGAGGATCTACTTTAAAAAAAAAGAAATTACTACTTTTTTTTTTTTTTTTTTTGAGACAGTCTTGCTTTGTAGCTCAGGCAGGAGTACAGTGGCATGATCTCGGCTCACTGCAAACTCCGCCTCTCAGGTTCAAGTGATTTTTGTGCCTCAGCCTCCCAAGTAGCTAGAATTACAGGCACCCACCACTATACTCTGTTAATTTTTGAATTTTTAGTAGAGATGGGGTTTCACCATGTTGGCCAGGCTGGTCTCGAACTCCCGATCACAGGTGATTTACCCACCTTTACCTTCCAAAGTGCTGGGATTACAGGTGTGAGCCACTGGGCCTGGCCACATGAAGTTTTTATAAGGCCCTTGAGAACGCTGGCACTTTGATGTGGTTGATCAGAGCCATTTAGGTAGTCTCATAGGTCCTTCAGTCCACAAATATTCATTGAGGGCCGACCCTGCGCCATGTTATGGGGGCCTCTGTCATGTTGCTCAGGACTCTACCCTGAGGTGGTCCTGTATGGCTTGGATTATGAGAGACAGTTGAGGAAATAAAAGGCCTGCATACTCTCCTTTCACGAATTCACTAAAATATCATGGCAAAATATTATGAGCACTCCACCTCACATAAGCTTTCTAGGTTGACATGTCTCTCTCTTTTTTTTTTTTTTTTTGAGATGGAGTTTCGCTGTTGTTGCCCAGACTGGAGTGCAATGGCACGATCTCGGCTCACCGCAACCTCCGCCTCCTGGGTTCAAGCAATTCTCCTGCCTCAGCCTCCTGAGTAGCTGGGACTACATGCACACACCATCATGCCCAGCTAATTTTTTGTATTTTTAGTAGAGACGGGGTTTCACTTTGTTGACCAGGATGGTCTCGATCTCTTGACCTCGTGATCCACCCGCCTCGGCCTCCCACAGTGCTGGGATTATAGGCATGAGCCACCACGCCCGGCCGACATGTCTCTTAATATCTATTATTTTCTGACTGAATCCTACCTGAACCCAGTTAACCGAGATACACTAAATCATACCACTCTTTATTTGGAGCAATACTGTAGGATTTCAAAGATACTTCAGTGTCTGGAAACTAGCAGGTATCTGTTGAATGACGGCAAAATTTTCTTCAACTCTGAGAGCCCCGGATTAACGACTGTAAGAAATAGCACTGTTTCTATTTTGGTTACTTTCTGGTGACTGTCCTAGTCATTGTAGTTACCCCGATGCTGCGCCAGCGACTCAGCCCAGCCAGCACAAACTGTCCTGCTGGCTAACTGGATCCTGGCTGCTGGGGGCCTGTCCTATACTAGGACTGGGAGAAAGAACAAAGAATAGGGACGTCTACCCTTTAGGAAATGCAGTTGAATATTCTGCAGCCTTTTCCATTATTTTGCTTTGATATGCACAGAAGTACCAGGGCAAAATGTAAAATCAAAGAATTGGAGCGCTCTTATTCTTTTCTCCTTGCCAGTCCCCATCCTTGGTCTCTGCATGTGTCCCAACAAGGTCCTTACTGCTGAGTCACTCTGTATCTTTTCTGGAAATTGGTGAGGTAAAGACAGATGAACAATGACACTAATTTTTCATCATCTCCCTGTTCCTGTGTTGCTATCATTCAACCGAACACCTACTGAGCACCTACTTCTGGCCCAGGTAATGCACTTGGTCCTGAGGATGCAAAGATCATACAGATCCTCAGAGAGTTTGCGGTCTCCTGAGGGATGCAGAGAAGTAAAAGTTCAGAGAAAAACCCAGGAGATGCATGAAGCTAGAGGACAGAGTTTAACTCTGCCTTAGGGTGAGGAGGGGGTCAGTCCTCTTCGTGGAGAATTTTTATTCATTCTACTGACTGGACAGCAATGATACCAGGCAGAAAAATCGAGGTTCTTATTTTTCCCACTTTAAAATCTACTCCATAATAGTCCCCATTTACTGTCAAAGCTGGTTTCTGTGCGATAATACCACTAATAGGATTATGCCATCCTCTCGCTCCTGCTCACTTTACGCTTTCTATCTGAAGGTCACAGTACTAAAAACTGGCAAGGGTGTTTTCCAAGGTTATCATGCTTGACTATAACTCTTTAACACTGAAGATTAAAAGACAAGTTAATAGACACTTTACAGGATGGGTATGGTGTCGGAGCTGGGATGTGCAGAGGAAGAAATTAGCAGCACTATGTTAAGCATATACCAACCAATGCCCAAAGGTGAAGGTAACTCATGATTTGTTTTTCTTAGGGAAGGACTTGTTTCACCTACCATGTGGAATGTTCCTGGGACCTTGACAGGTCTGAAGCCGTGAACAGGTATGCATTGATCAGCGTGGCCATTGCAGAAGCAGCTGCCTTTGACAATGAAATCATAGATTGCATAGTGTGTAAAATGTTGAGGCTCTTCGTTCAGGTCATTTCTCTGACAGGGACAAGACTGTCGTTTCAGCAGCTGCACGCGAAGGTTGGTGATCTTCAGCTGCTCCTGAACTTTGGCACTGTAAGGGTTTTCTGCATCGTATGGTGGTGACAAAGCTTTGAAAATAACCTGTAAAAAGAAAGAAAATACCATGCATTTATAGGACTGTGTGCAAACCCTGAATTGTTTGCCTAATGTAGTCCCTGTTTGATTTATGCCGTATGTCATCTGTGAGCAGTAAGATAACAAGAGGTTTTTAGACCTTGAGCATACCTGGGAAAGGGCTGCCCTGTTATTCTAAGGAGCAGATGTGCTGCCTGTGCAGAAATGTACACAGAAATATACATTGAGTGATCAGCAGAGACTTGACTCTTGAGATAAAGGCGGCCATACAAAAATCTTGCCGGGAAGAGCATTCTGGGCAGAGGGAAGAGCAAACTTAAAGGCTTTGAGGCAGAGTCGAGCCTGGTTCATTCAAGGAAGAACAACAAAGTCAGTGTGACTGGAGATCAGCGAACAGAGAGAGAGTGGCTGGAGAGGCGGACAGAGAGCAGGTGTGAGACAGACACAAATGGAGCCCTGTGACAGTCACAGTACAGTTATACTGATTGTAGCAAAAGCCAATGGGACACCATAGGCAGAGAGGTGATATCTGATTTACATTGCCTAAAAATAGAACTCTCTCTTTTTGGATATAAAAGTATCACCTTAGAGAAAAGTTTTCTACCAAAGGTATGAAAAGAACAGAGTCAACTGTGTGGGATCACATCTCCAGGGTCTACTGGTACAGACCTGTCCTCAATGACATATAACTTTGGAGGAGAGGGTAATAATTTAGCTGACGTTTGGCCTCTGCAGCCCATTGTCCGGAGTGGTTCTCTACAGAGGCTGGATCATGTCACTCCCCTGCTTAAATCGCCCTCACCTGAAGACCTCCCATTTTCCTCAGAACAAGAATCAAAGTCCTTATAATGGCTCTGCCTGATTTTTGTTCTTAGTACTTATCACCATCTGACATTGGATTTGTAGTGGTTTAGTGGTTTACTGTCTTCCCAGTCTAGAACATAAACTTCATGTAGGCAGTCACGGATGTATCCTAGGACAGTGCCTGGTGCATAGGAAGTATTCAATAAATTTTTAGTAAACAAATGAATTAATTTAACATTGTTCTTGGCACTTGTGTAATAGGTGAGAATTCCAAATAACTTCCTAAATTCATTTGCATACTGAATTTCATGTTACAGCACCAGTATTATGACAATAGTAAGAAATAACTGCATAATTAACTGGTATTTGTATTTCTAGCTATTTTTGAACTTTTAAAACTTATAAAACGTTGTAGCTTAACTCAAACCACATTCTGTCCCATTTATCCACATGCAAAGTGGTGGAAAGAAGCTTATCAGAAAACGAAATTTTCCAATAAATGATATGTCATATATTCAAAAGTCAGTAGAGAAGTAACATATTTTTCTTTTAGCAACAGCCTAAACCAGAACATGATTTTCTATTGTGAAACATTTTTTAAAAAATTGAATCCATTGTGGGCTTTATATAGAACTTGTTCTCAATCTGACCTCCAAACATTGGCATTTCTGTCAGACAGGGAGAACCCTTGATCTAAAGGGTATCAATAATGTGTTACCTCCTATTTTATCAACCACAGTAATGCAAGGACATGGAAAAGGGCACGCCAGCGCTACCCAAGCCAGCGCTACCCAAGCCAGCGCTACCCAAGCCAGCGCTCCACCGAAAAGTCTCTGGTGTCCTTCTCGTTATCTGCCCACCCTTCCTTTTCCTGAGCATTGGTGGCAACTGTTTGGTCTCTCTGTCTCTGCCACATATTTACCCTTGACATTTACCCTAGTTCCTTCTCTCACCCCATTCCATCTCCCCCTCCCACTAAGAATTATTCCACACAGGCAAAGCCAGAGGAAGCTTCTGTCAAGGTCTGTAGGAACTTTGAAGCTCTTCTGCTTCCTGAGCCCAGACAGTGGGAGCTGAATGGCGGCTCTGTGCTTGGTGTGCATGACACCACAGTTGGCACTCGGATATCGGCAGGGAAGGGACATCATGACCCCTGAGGCTGTGTGCTGGAAAGGAGACAGCAGAGTGCCACAGACACAAAAGTGAACGGGAATTTAAACCATGAAATCTTTTTTCCAGAAAGGAGACGCCTTCATCTGATACCCTGGGAAATGGATCTACCCTGCATCAGGAAACAAAGAGTGTGCCAATCCAGATGCTCCCAACTTCTGGCAGGTCGCCCTCTGGGTCCCACCCAGTTTTTCTTCAAACTTCCCCAGAAGAAGCCTGCATGGCATGACTGAAATGAAGTAAGAAAACACGCAGGAGCCTCAGGAGAGTATCAGCCTCTTCTGTTTTTTTGTTCCCATAAGGAAGGGGATGTATCTATAGGCCCATCACCAATCCTCTGCAACTGCTTCTGAATACACACTCCCAACAAGATATATGAATATTTAGAAAGCCAGGGGTCAAGCTTTTTTGCCCAGGTTCATGCATACTTCAGTATTTCTGGCTTGTTCGTGCTATTGGCCAGGACTTCATGATCTCATTTTTTAATTAAGAAATTTTATTGTGTTTTGGTGGTTAATATTATGCTCATTACAGAAAAATATGTCATGTAAAATACTGAAGATAATAAGTACCTACAATGTGATCTACCTCCAGAGGCAACCAAGGATGCCAACTTGATAATATCTTTCTACCTCAACTTCTGTATGTATGCATACATATAAAATACAACGTAAACATCTTTATATACCTGGTGGGTATTCTTCCAAGTCAACAAACATATCTCTACATCAGTGGTTCTCAGAGAGTGGTTCCCCAGACCAATAACATCCCTAGGGAACTTGTTAGAAATGCAAATTCTTGGACCCTATCCAAGATCAACTGAATCAGAAACTCTGCAGGTGGGGCCCAGCAATCTGTGTTTCAACAAGCCTTCCAGGTGATTCTAATACACAACAAAATTTGAGAAACACCATTACATAATTTTAAAACCTGCTTAGAATTACGCTGTGTGGCTATGACATAATTTATTTAGCCAGGCTACTATTGTTTGGCAACTAGTTTTTTTCCAACTTTTCAGTGTAGCCCACTGCAGGGAACAACCTCACAGCTAAAATGTGGATGTATAGACAGTAGTCCCCCCTCATCCGTAGGGAATGCCTTTCAAGACACCCAGGGGATGCCTGCAACTGCAGGTAGTACTGAACCCATAGAGACTGTGTTTCTCCTATACATACATACCTATGATAAAGTTTAATTTATAAATTAGACACAGTAACAGATTAACAACAAATAACAAAATAGAACAATTTTAACAATAGACTGTAATAAAAGTTATGTAAATATGGTCTCTCTTTCCCTCTCAAAATATTTATTGTACTCACCTACGTTTGGACCCTGGTTGATGGTTATTGAAACTGCAAATAAGGGAGGACTGCTGTAATAATTTCCTGAAGATACATTTGCAAAGCTGAAATCGATGGGTAAAGGAAATGCATAATTTAAAAAAATCTGACCCTCTGCATGAATCATGGACCCCTTCCTAACTAACCTTTGGAATATTCACATTTTCCTCGTCTTGCCTTATTTCTCTAAGCCTAGAATCCCTTGAACTTTGTCTGAGCATAGGAATTTTTGGCTCAGGTTCTGCCATTTCTTTGTGCCCCAGTGTAACAGAGAAATCCTTACAAAGTCCTGAACGGGCGAAAACAACCTATGTGATCTTTCTATCCTAGAATACTCATAAAAAATTCTAAATAAGAAGATGGAAAAGTAGGCCAGGTGCAGTGGCTCATGCCTGTAATCCCAGCACTTTGGGAGGCCGAGGTGGGTAGATCACGACGTTAGGAGTTTGAGACCAGCCTGGCCAACATGGTGAAAACTCCATCTCTACTAACAATACAAAAATTAGCCAGGTGTGGTGGTGTGTGCCTGTAATCCCAGCCACCCAGGAGGCTGAGGCAGGAGAATCGCTTGAACCTCGAAGGAGGAGGTTGCAGTGAGCCGAGATCGCGCCATTGCACTCTAGCCTGGGTAACAGAGCGAGACTCTGTCCCCTCTCCTCCAAAAAAAAGAAGATGAAAAATTAGTTAAAAAAAAGCATTCTAGATGTCTTATTTTTGCTTTGACTGAGGTGAAAATTTAATTTAAACAGAGCCTCAATACAGTGTGAACAGGATAAGGAATAAATATTAGGTACATATGAGTTTAATTTGAGAATTGAACTCATACCATATTGCTCCATACCTAACATTTTATTGCCTATGTTAAATTATAAAAATTCCTAATAAATGTTATATTTTTAAAAAATTCTTTTTAGCCGCTAGCTTGAGGAATATTCCAGGGCCGTCCTGTGGACTTCCTTGGAACTTGTCCCTTCCATGATGGCACTCTCACACTGGTCTATTGTTGTTGCCTATTTACTTGCTGTATCTCACATCAGACCCAGTGCTCAGAGGGCAGGGATCCTGTTTGTCTGGTTCACAGCTGTGCTCCCCAGCATGTCCCACAGTGTCTGGCACATTGTAGCATTTCATAATGACTGTTGAATGAATAAATGAATGAACTGTTTCTCCAAGTATCATTCTAAGAAGAGAAGCCAAACAGGGACTAGAGTGTAGAAGAACACAGACAGCAAGATGCTCCGACCACAAGTTCTGCACTCTTGATGAGAACGACGTGGACACACCCATCTATGCATAAACACTGTGGAAAAATATGTAAAGCATTTCAAAATGCTTTATGGATTTCTTCTCTTCAGTAGCACACAATATCTTCATATTCTTAAGAAAAAGGATCAGGCAGGCATAAGCAAACACTCCAAGAAATACAAATATTTTCCCTGGTTTCTGATGTAGTTTTCTTATTTACTAAAAATAGCAACATCAGGAACATAACTGCATTTGTTCTTTAATAGTTCTTGAAATACTAGACATCTTCACATCCTTAAAGAAGCAGCTTTTTGTTTTAATGATTTTCTCTATTGTTTTTCTGTTTTTCCATTTCGTTGGTTTCTGCTTTTATCTTTATTATTTACTTTCTTCTGCTTACTTTGGCTTTAATGTGCTCTTCCTTTACCAGTTTCTTAAAGGGAAAACTGAGATCATCGATTTGACTTTTTAAAAATAATTCACTGCTTATTTTACCTTTAAGCCCTGTTGGACTTGAGGATCACTGATTTGAGATGTTTCTTTTTCCCTAAGTACTTCTTTGGTTGCCTCCTCCCAAATTTTGATATGCTGTGTTTTCATTTTCTTTCAATTTCAAAATACTTCTAATTGCCTTTTGATTTCTTCTTCGAATAATTGGAATAAAAATTGTGTTTATTCCAGTTATTTGGGGATTTCCCAGATACCTTTCTGTTATGATTTCCAGCTTAATTTCATCGTGGTCAAAGAACATCTTTTGTATGCTATAAATCCTTTTACATTTATCAATACTTGTTTTATGACTCATTATATGGTCTGTCTTGATAATACACCTTGTATCCTTGAAAAAGTATTGAAATATCCAGTTATAATTATCAACTGATTTTATTCCTCCCTGCAGGTTTTGCTTCCTGTATTTTGAAGCCCTGTTATTGCATGCATAAACATGTAGGATTGTTATATCCACTTGATGAAGTGATTGTTTTATCAGTGTATGTCCCTTTTTATCCCTGGCAATATTCTTTGATCTAAAATCTACTTTGATAGTAATATAGCAACTCAAGCTTGGCCTGATCTCAGCTCACTGCAACCTCCACCTTCTGGTTTTGAGGGATTCTCCTTCCTCAGCCTCCCAAGTAGCTGGGATTATAGGCACACACCACCACACCTGGCTAATTTTTGTACTTTTAGTAGAGACAGTTTTCACCATGTTGGCCAGGCTGGTCTCGAACTCCTGACTCATGATCTGCCCACCTCAGCCTCCCAAACTGCTGGGATTACAGGCGTGAGCCACAGCGCCCAGCCCAAGCTTTCTTTTAAAGTGTTAGTAGGATATATATATGTATATTTTTATCCTTTTAACTTAGCTATGTCTTTGTATTTCAAGTGGGCTTCTTACAGCCAGCATACCTAATCTTTCTAAAATATTTTGTCCAGTCTCTTTTTCTTTTGAGATGGAATCTCACTCTGTTGCCAGGCTGGAGTGCAGCGGTGTGATCTTGGCTCACTACAGCCTCTGCCTCCCAGGCTCAAGCTATTCTCCTGCCTCAGCCTCCCAAGTAGCTGGGATTACAAGCATGCACCACTATGCCCAGCTAATTTTTGTATTTTTTGTAGAGACAGGATTTTATCATATTGGCCAGGATAGTCTCCATCTCTTGACCTTGTGATCCACCCGCCTCGGCCTCCCAAAGTGCTGGGATTACAGCATAAGACACCGCACCTGGTCAATTGTCCAGTCTTATAATCTATGCCTTCAATGGGGATGTTTACATCTTTTACATTTAATGTGACTGATATCTACCACTTCACATTTAGTATAAGAAACTAAGAATAGTATACTTGTATTTCCTCCCCTCAACCTTTGCACCGTTGTCATGCATATTACTTCTATGTATGTTATAAGCTCCACAATACACTGTTAATACCTTGGCTTTAAAAAGCCAACACATTACCTTTAAAGAGATTTTAGAAATTTAAAAAAGGCATTTCACATGTAATCATACGTTTCCTTTTTGACGATCTTCATTCCTTTTTGTAGATCTAGATATCCATCTGTTATCATTTTTCTTCTGTCAGAAGGATTTCCTTTAATGCAAGTCTGCTAGTGAGAAACTTTTTTTTTTTTTTTTTTTTGACTTCTTTATGTCTGAAAAAGTCTTGACTTCATCTTCATTTTTGTAAAATATTTTTTGCTGGGTATAGAATTCTAAGTTGACTTCTTTTTTTATTTTATCACTTTAAAGTTTCTGCCGCCCCATCTTCAGGCTTACATTGTTTCTGACAAAAAGCTTTTGTCATTTCTTAGATTTGTTTCTCTGTCTGCTTTTAACGTTTTCTTTTTACCATTGCTTTTTAAACAATTTGATTATTATGTGTTTTGAAGTAGATTTCTTCTTATTTGTGTGTAAGTTTTGTTGTACTTCGTGGATCCATGGATTTATAGTTATTATAAATTTAGAAAAATTTCAACCATTATTTCTTAAAAATTTTTGTTCCCCTCCTCTCCTTTCTCTCCTTTGTTGATTTCAACTACACATACCAAACGGCTTGAAGCTGTCCCAGAGCTCACTAATGCTATGTTTATTTCTTTTTCTGGCTTTTTCTCTCCCTGTGTTTATATTGGGTCATTTCTACCGCTGTGTATTAAATGTCACTAATCTTTTCTTCTACCGTGTCTAGTCTACTAATCTTGTTTGGTATATTTTTCATTTCAGGCATCAGAATCTTCAAATACATAGCAACAGAAATGACCCAATATAAACACAGGGAGAGAAAAAGCCAGAAAAAGAAATAAACATAGCATTAGTGAGCTTTTTTTGTTTTTGTTTTTGTGTTTTTTGCTATCTTCTCCATGCCGCTGCTTAATGTACTCCGTCTTTCTTCCACCTTTTGAACATAAGAAATACAGTGACAATAACTGTTTTAAAGTCCTCAGCTACTAATTCTATCATTTGTGCCATTTCTGTGTCTGTTTCTATTGATTTTTCTTTTTACTATGGGTTGTATTTCCGTTTCTTTGCAGGTCATGATTGGCTGCTAGGTCTTGTGAATTTTATCTTGTTGGGTGCTGAATATTTTTATGTTCTTGAGCTTTTTCTTGGGATGCAGTTCAGTTTCTTGGAAATAGCTGGATCCTTTTGAGGCTTGCTTTTACTTTTTTGTTATGTGGGACCAATGCATTTTCTAGCATAGGGCTAATGCTGCCCCTCTACTGAGGCGATACACTTCTAATTGCTCTAACAATGAATTACAAGGTTTTCCACACTGTCTGTCTGTTCTTGGTCCCATGTGACCTCTGGGGATTTTTCCCTTTGTCCTTCAGAGTGTCTCTCTCTCTGGCCTCAGATAGGTTTCTTACACATGTGTGGAAGTTCTCAGCTGGAGACTTGAGAAGGACCATCTGCAAATCTGTGAAAGTCTCTTCTAATATAGTGCTCTCCTCTCTGGAACTCTACCTTGCAAACTCTAGCTGTCTTGGTCTTTCCCAGATTCTTGAGTCCTTAAGTCAAGAAATCCATCAAGCTCTATACAGGCTCCTCTTCCCTACACCGCAGACTGGACACCCTCTCTAGGCAGTAAGCTGGGGCAATTGTAGGGCTCACCTCATTTGTTTCCCTTCTCTCAGGGATCATTGTCTTCATCTACTTGATGTTCAATACTTTAAAACAATTGTTTCACATATTTTGTCCAGCTTTTTAGTTGTTTCAGGTGGGAGGGTAACTCTGGTCCTTATTACCCAACCAGGCTGAGAAGTGACATGTAAAAACCCAAGGCAGCTTAACTTTTCTAAAACACAGTTTATAAAACTGTACCTAAACTAAGCCTTCATTTTTGTACTCAAATATATATATATTTGATATTTTATAATAAAGTTAGAAGTATAGTTATATTTAGTAGATAGGCCTGTAAAACAAATAAAATATGTTCCTGAAAAATTTGAAAAAGAAAATATAAGCACCTAAACTTTGTACATTTATTCAATAATTCTGTTTTAGTAATTTTTGTCTGAATATACCAGTAAACTCCCATTATAACTTTTCAAATAATTTATGATACCTATTATTATGATCACCTATATATATACATGTATTTTTTTGTTTTCTTTCTCTTTTTTAGAGACAAGATCTTGCTTGAGTCTAGTGGCATGATCATAGCTCACCACAGCCTTGAACCCCTTGGGCTCAAGTAATCCTCCTGCATAGCTGGGGCTACAGGTGCATGCCACCACACCCAGCTAAGTTTTTTTTTATTTTTTGTAGCTTCTTAGTCTCACTATGTTGCCCAGGTTGGTCTCAAACTCCTGGCTTCAAAAGATCTTCCTGCCTTGGTCTCCCAAAGTTCTGGGATTACAGGCGTGAACCACTGTGCCTGGACTATTTATATTTTGTTTTTATGTTTATGCTATGTCTTGATGCATCCTTATATAGCCCCAGTATCTAATACAATGGCTTATGAATTCTCAATAATGTTCTTGAATGAGTAAATCTGAATTATCTCAATACAGGTTTATTTGATTTTCCAATATAAGAATAATGAAATAACTGTAATGAAAATTTATTTTTATAATGTACATTTCATTAATAAGCAAAAATTATAGGCACATATTGCCTCATAATAAATTTTATCACTTTATAAAATATCTTAGTTTTATGGTAATCTTACACCCCCTCCAACACAACTAGCAAAATTTTACTTTATAGAAAAAATAGATTTAATATTAATCAGCGTATTATTATTTATTCATTATTCAACGTGGCACTCAAAAAGCATTGAATATTTGAATATTTTCAGTAACAAATGTACACCAACTGTCGGAATGACTACATTTAGGGGGCAATCCCTGGAACTTTTGCCTAATATAATCTAATAAAAACACAGATCATCTCCAAAGTAAAACCCAGTTCTTTTTCTTGATTTGGAATCTCACTCTGTTGCCCAGGTTGGAGTGCAGTGACACGATCTCGGCTCACTGCAACCTCTGTCTCCCAGGTTCAAGTGACTTTCCTGCCTCAGCCTACGGAGTAGCTGGGATTACAGATATGCACCACAACTCTCAGCTAAGTTTTGTATTTTTAGTAGAGCTGGGGTTTCACTATGTTTGTCCAGCTGGTCTTGAACTTCTGACCTCAGGTGATCTGCCCAGCTCGGCCTCCCAAAGTATTAGGGTTACAGGCATAAGCCACCATACCTGGTCCTACTTCTATATAAGATAAATAATCACATTTCTTCCCTACTGCATCTAAGCATGGTTAGAATAGCATCTATAGTGAGAAACATGTCCAGTTGTATTATAAAGCCATCATTTGCTTCATGTGGTTGTTTACTAGTTATTTACAAACAGTTATCTTAATTCAGTTAAATCTTGTCAGCACACATTCACAACTGTTCTGACTATTGTGAGGTTGATAATACACCTAAAACCCAAACATAGAAACAGACACATTTGTCTCCATTTCTATTGTTTATCAAGTTATGGAAAAACTTAAATCTGTCATGCTTTTTAGGTTCCTAAAATTCATGTAATTCATACACTAGTTTTTGTATTGTCACCTCACATGAAGAGGAAGGTTATATTCAGTTGACTTCTGAAATCAATTTCTGGCATCGCTTAAGTTGAAGTTTTGGTATCGGAGTTGAAATGCCCAAAGAGCATACATTCTGTCAGATGAGTACACGTATCCTAGTACACTCTGAAACAGACGAGTACATGGATCCTAGTATGCTCTGAAACAGGCTTTCTGCTCCCATGGATAGGTCGCTGCTTGGAAAGTATGTGAAATTTCCAGGGTTGCAATGAGTAGGAGTTCTAGTTTCATGGAAAGGGAAGGCTGGACCAGAAGTAGATAACATAATTGACATGTGGGTGTCTGCGGCGAGCAGCTGGTTGGTTTAATTTTAGAACATTTGTCCTTGACCGTGCCCCTTTAAGTGAAGCACCTACTTGTCCTTGAGAAGTGTGTCTGTCTTTTGGGCAGCACCAAAATCCTTTTGCTTATACTCTGGAGCATTCGGCACCCTGTTTCATCAGATAGCCCACCCTTTAAAGTGGGAAAGTCTTATCTTCTGAGATAGGACAATATAACCTAATAAAGCTCTCAATGGAGCAAGCTGAGGAATGCAGTGCACTCAAGTGACTTACTTGTACAATAATAACCTCCATTTGTAAGTACACAAAAGCCTCTTTGCATGTTTCAAGGGCATATTTACAGTTTTAAAGTGTTGCAAAGGCAGCTCTGAAAATATCTTCAGGGAAAAGGGAAATAACAGAACTGTAACTGAGGAATGAGAAACAAGATAGAAAACCAAATTAAAAATAAAGACTGGGGCTATAAATAAATTTTAAAACTTCTTCGATACATGTGGAATCCTAGACTTTTTTCTTTTTGCCCTCAGGACTTGAAGTCAAAGCATGAGTGTCAGAAACGTCCTTAGCAATCAACGGGCTCGTCCTATTAGAGGAAACAGAGGCTCTGAGGACTTGAAGTGATTTGCCAAGTGTCAGTCAATAGGCTGGTGACAGAGTTAAGACTGGAATCCAAATCCTAACCTCCAATTTAATAATTTTTTTTCACTATATCCCATTTTATACTTGTTTTGGAGCTAGCCATTCTTAGATTAAAATTAAATTTAAAACATAGGATGAAAGAAAATATATATGATTGATAACATCTGCATTTGTCAACCTAATAATGGATGGGACTAACTGTGCCACCTTTATTCTATTAATGGATGTGATTAATGGTACCCTTGATACAAGTGGTGATACCTGCTTCTGCCTGGCTCACAAAGATGCAGTGAAGGTTTCCTTCAAAAGTCTGGGATGTGAAAATGCCTTGAAAAATCACTGCCCTTTATAAACAAAATTGATTAGTGTGTAGCTTTTAGCTGGAGACCTGCCTTGTTTTCGTCATCCTCCCTTCTTTGGGACTGAGCCCTCCTGAGGAATGCAGCTTGGTGACTAGGATTCACGGACAAGCCTCTTGGATGCTATCTGTCTACATGGGTCACTTCCCAATACTGATCACCTTGATTCCCTGTCACCATGTTTGGCCCACAGTTAGGAATACCCAACTACTTCATCTTGAATCATCAATCTCTTGCTTGCTTGACCTATGCTGGAAATTGCATGTATGATCTCTTTTTTCCCTGCCCATCCTTCCCCACTCTTTCTCACTCTCTTTGTACCCAGCTTTACTCTCCAGCCATACCTAACCACTTTCTCTTCCTAGAAAGCTCCATGAACTTGCTGCCTTCCTAGCTGCTGCCCATGGTATTCCCCCAGCTGGATCACTTGCCACACCTCTCTGTCATTGCCACCCATTCCGCTCCCACTCTCTACTTGACCAACTCATGCCAATAATTTAGGTGTCACCTTCTGTGTAACTTTACTCAGAAAGCTCTTTAATCATCCCTGTTCCTTCTATGTGTTACCTCAAGCATCTGTTATTTCTTCCAGACTAAAAATACACATGGTAAATGTTATTTTAAAATTTGTTTAATTGCTTGTATTTTTCTCTAGACTGAGTGAGACATGAGTGGAGGGGACCTTGTCTGCTTGCCCATCAGTGTGTAGGCAATGCTTGGCATAGATGAGTTAACACATGTTTGTTAAAAACTCATATTCATGCTTAATAATGATTTACATTTTATAAACTTTTTATCTCATTTCATCCTTATAGTAAATCTATGATGTGGTATCATCCATTCTTGTCTTTCAGATACAGAAACTCTGAGAAGGTGTTAATTAACCTATCCAAGCTCACCTAGCCAGTAAATGGCAGAGCCAGTACTTGAACCCAGGTTGTTGAAGTCCAAGTTCAGTGCTATTACCATTACATCACTGCTGGCTTTGTTTGGTTACATAATACATGAAGGTATTGAGCAAGTCATCAGGGGAGTGAAATGACCAGAGCTTTCCCTTCAGGAGAATTAATATGGCAAAGAGAAGACTCTGAACCATGGTAAAGGCAGTTTGGGGAATAAGAGATGAGGTGGGGAGTGGGAGAAGAAGAGCTACGTGTGAGAGATAAAGAAATGAATGTTGGAACAAAAACTCAGAACTAAAGGCTGTGCTTTGGGGGCCATCTATGGTTTGAGGTCAGAAAGGAGAAGAGCCAAAAATAATACAAAAAAAGGAACCATGAGTAATGTAGGAAAATAGTGAAAATTCATTATCATAGAAGCCCATGGAAGTGAGAATGCAAAGAAAATGTAATTAACAATGGCAAATACAATTTATCAGAAAAAAAGGAGATTACAAGAAAACTTTCTGGGTTTGACTAGAAAATAGACTATTGAGAGCTTAGAATAAGAGACATCTATAAAATATTCAGGCAAGAGCATGAGACAAGCAAATTGAAGCAAGAAAGAACTGATTGAAGAATTTTGGCAGTTTGTTTATTCATTAATCAGTTGATAGATACTTGGGTTGTTTACAGATTCTGGCTATCATGAATAAAAGTGCTATGAACATTCACGTAAAAGTCATTATGAACTTACAAGTTATCGTTTTTCATGGGTACTTAGGAGAGGAATTGCTAGGTGGTATGGTAAATGTATATTTATAAGGAACTGCCAAACTGTTTTCTAAAGTTGTACTATTTTGCATTTCTGGCAGCAATGTATGGTAAACATTTCAGTTGCTATACCTCCTCTCCAACACTTAGTATTATCAGTCTTCTAAATTTTAACTTTGATAGTGAACGTGAGCAGTATCTCCCTATGGTTTTAATTTGTATTTCCCTGTTGACTAATGATACTGATCATCATTTCATGCGTTTGATATGCAACTTCTTTGGTGAAGTGTCTGTTCAAATCTTTTGCTCAGTTTTAATTCTTGTTTTCTTCTTATGAGTTCCTTATGAATTATGATATATAAATATATATTCAGTTTGTAATGATTTACAAATATTTTTGTGTGTGGCTTCCTTTTAACACTTAACAGTGTCTTAATAGCAGTAGTTTTTTGTTTTATTTTTTGAGACAGGGTCTTCCTCTGTCATTTGGGTTGTCTGGAGAGCAGTGGCACAATCACAGCTCACTGCAGCCTCGACCTCCTGGGCTCAGGTGTTCCTTCCACCTCAGGCTCCCAAGTAACTGGGACTAGAGGCAAGCACCACCACACCTAGCTAACTTTTAAATTTTTTGTAGAGATGGGGTCTCACTATGTTACCCAAGTTGGTCTCAAACTCCTGGGCTCAAGTGATCTGCCCACCTTGGCCTCCCAAAGTGCTAAGATTACAACTCTGAACTTTTGTGCCTGCCTAGTTTTTAATTTCTATGATGTTCAGTTTACCACTATTTCCTTTATAAAAAGGAAACCATAAGGTTTGTGCTTTTTGTGTCCTAAGAAATTTTTGCCTAAACTCGAGGTCATAAATATTTTCTCCTAGAAGTTGTATAGATTTCAGCTTTTACATTTAGGCCTATAGTCCATTTTGAATTAATTTTTCTATGCAGTTAAACTAAGTGTTGAGGTTCTTTTTTCTGTCCCTTCACATATGAATGTCTAATTATTCTAGCACTACTTATTAGAAAGATTAACCTTTCTTCACTGAATCAGCATGGCAACTTTGATGTGCTATTCTTTACAGTTTTTTTGTTTGTTTGTTTGTTTTTCCACTTGAGGTTTACTGAGCTTCTTAGATCTGTGGATTTATAACTTTCACCAAGTTTGGACATTTTCCTGTTACTCCTACAAAGATGTTTTTTGCCCTCAGCTTCTTTTTTTAGACTCCAATTCCATGAATTTTAGACCACTTAATATTGTTTCACAGTTCACTGATGCTCTTGTTACTTAATCCTCTTTTCTCTCTGTGATTCATTAATTTATAGTTTCTATTGTTATGCCTTCAAGTTCACCACCTTTTCCTCTGCACTATCTAATCTACTGTCAGTCCCTAGTAGTAGCTTTTTTTTTTTTTTTTTTGAGATGGAGTCTTGCTCTGCCTCGACTTACTGCAACCTCTGCCTCCCAGGTTTAAGCAATTCTGCTTCAGCCTCCAGAGTAGCTGGAATTACAGGCACCAGTCACCGCCACCACACCTGGCTAAGTTTTGTGTATTTTAGTAGAGATGGGGTTTCACCATGTTAGCCAAGCTGGTCTGGAACTCCTGACTTGATGTGGTCCACCTGGCTCGGCCTCCCACAGGCGTGAGCCACTGTGCCAGTTCCCTTGTAGTATATTTTTTATTTAGGATATTGCATTTTTCATCTTTAGAAGTTCCATTTACATTTTAAAAAAATCTCTTCCATTTATCTCTTCCACATATTCATGTTCTTGAACATATGGAGTATATTTATAGATGATCTAATGTCCGGGTTTGCTAATTCTACCAGCTGTGTCATTTCTGGGTGTTTTTATTAATCAATTTCTCTTTTGGTTAGGAGTCATATTTTCATGCCTTATATTTTTTTATTAAACATTATGCATTGTGAATTTTATGTTCTTGCTTGACATATTTCTCTAAAAAGGGTTAGACATTGTTTTAACATGTAGTTAACTTATTTGAGATCATGTTCATCTCTTTGAAAACCGCTGTAAATTTGTATTAGGGTGAAGCCAGTTTTGCCTTTATTTTAGGGCTAATTTAACCCTATTACAAAGGTTTTCTGAGGACTCTACCAGATACCTGTAAATTATGAGGCCTTCCCAGTCTGCAAGGTGAGAAGGGAAACTATTCCCAGCCTTGTGGGAATACTAAGAATGATCCAACCACTACTTCTGACAGTTTTTTCTTCACTCTTTAAGAGTTTACCTCACACACATGCAGCTTAGTATTCAGCCAAAAACTTGAGGAGAGCTTTGTGTACAGACTTCTGGACTTCTCTTATGTAGCTTGCTCCTCCCCAGTATTCTACCCAACAAATTCTAGCTGCCCTGGCCTCCCTGAGCACTCATCTCTGTCTCCTCAACTCAGTGGACCCACTGGACTCTGGGTTCTCCTTCCTATGTGGTGGCTTAGAAATGTCCCATCAGCAAATTGGGACAATGGTAGGGATCGTCATGTTTGTTTCTCCTTTCTCAGAGCACGGTCTTGCGCTGCCTGTTGCCAATGGTTAAAAACAATTGTATCATAGTTTTTTTGGGTTTCTTTCTTAAGCTGTGTGTGTGTAGAGGGGAAAGAAGGCGGGGGCAGTCATTCCTGCAGCAGTGAATCCTTCAGGAGCAGAGCAGAAATCTCATTTCAAATTGATAAGTTTTAAGAGGTTGGAACTTCTGGAGTGTCAGGAGTGAGTCAAAAGGAAAAATCAATCTGATTTTAAGAAGATTAGTTTGAATACTTAAATGTAATGATTCTTTCTTTCTTATTCCTTCCTTACTCCATCTCCCCTTCTTCCTTAATGGGGAGAAAATTCTACTTGAGATTTATTTTCCTTTAAGCAAATGAAAGTTGCAAGAATTGCTTCCTATATAATTTGTTGTATTAGGAGGTATGCACAGTATATAAATAGCAGAAACTATAGTTCCTTTTTTCCCTCTGAAGTAAATGAAAATTATAACAGCTCTGGGTAGATATTTCACTTCTTGTGTTAAAAGCTCCTAGACTTTCATTTTGGCCCTGCTGTCATTCAACAGGATCAGAACAAAGCTATGCATACTCTTCCATTAATCAGTCAATTAACTGTAATGTCAAGGTACTTTGATGCAGAATGTAAAATTCTGTGCATAGTAAATTTTCCCGAGGCAGGACAAAAGAAATATTCTTATATATAAAGTGTATTAAAAGACATTAGAAGAGTCATCTAGGTTGTCTAATTTACCTACAAAACCTGGTCACACTAGGAAAATGATAAACCATGAACACATAGTTGTGAACATCCAGAATAATTTTTTAAGTCTACCTAACTATATCTACATTTCTATTAACACAGTTTTTTTCTTTATCCTCCTCTTTAAGAGTAAGGACGCCTCTTCAGCTGTAACGAGACCAAATGCTAGTGAACTTATCCATGGTAACGAAAGCTTTTAGCCACTTTTTCATGTTAAAGTCATTAAAATTGTTTTAATATGCTGTTTATCTCCTCAGTTAATGTTCCTTATAAAAATGTATATGTGTGTGAATATATATATATATAAATTCATATTATATATGTTAAAAAATAAACACATTCCCTCACTGGGTGCTACCGAAAACCACCACCACAGTTGGCAATTAGCTTGATGTTAAAACTAATTGAGTTTCTTGTTGAACATGTGTGTGCCTACTGGGGATTTCCAAAATGCAAACTTAGACTAAACTGTGCTTTTAATTTTTTCATTCAAGAACCTTTATCAGGAGCAACCCCAATGTGCTGATTAAGGTTTAAAAAAATTTCAAGCTTTAAACCCTGTTACCCTGGTGGAGAGATCCTGGCTACCAAACAGACTTCAAAGGGACCTCCAACTTGCTCTAACCACAGACAAATATTTGCTGTTACTCCAGTACTAGGCAGCATAGGGCCACTTTGTCCTTCACGTGTAGGAGACCTTGAGGATAAGTATTAACCACCATCATGAAAGGTTTTCTCAGTAGAGACGAATCTCACATATCTTTTCCCATTAAGTTTTAGTCTGAAGTATGAGGACTAGCAGCAAGAGTGGAATTAAGAACTAAAAGCCGAGTTAGAAGAAAAGCCTTGCAGAAACAAAGACCAGCAATTGGCTTTAAAAGTAAAACGCAGACATTATTCTCTCTGCTTTCCCCGACACAAAATGAAGTACCATCAGTTCAACTGAAAGACAGGTGAGTCTAATTCACATAATTCATATAGGGACAGAAAACAGTAAATGCTATGAAATTAGTGTATGTTTCCTTCTGCTCACAGACTAGAGATTTATGTAGGAGAGCTGAAAGTACAGAATTTTTCAGGATGTTTAAGCTATTTGGCTTACAGATCAAGAAAGCTCACAGCAGAAATTCTGGGCTCAAAAGAGAAATTGGCCAACAAAGTCAATCTCATTTTGGCTTCTAAAACTGTTTCTTTCCCATACATATAGATAAGAAAAGGGCGGTTGTAACATGAATCGATTGCAAATGTGGCTTATATAAATTCTGACTGTCTCTCTCATCAGTGTCATTTTTATTTTTAAATAATGACAAAGCCATAATTAAGTAAAAATCCCAAGCCTCTGTGACCTTAAGTCTTTTCACAAAGAAATAACTGTTTATTAATTCAAACTTTACTTATTGAGGAAATGCATTGTATCAGGCATTGAGTTAGGTAGTCTGGATACAAAAATGGATACATTAATAATGCATAAGATTCCAATTATCCCCTAATTTTTGAAAATTGATCTCTATCAAAAATAGTGTTAGAAAACAGCTCAAAGTTTTTAATAATCAGAAGAGAACTTGAGGCCACTTAACTCAAATTTCTCAATGCAAGACATTCCTCTATAATGGCTGATACCCATTCATTCCCTACTAGCTCCTAACAGCCTCACCAGGCAGCATGTTTCAGTTTTAGAAAGGTCTAATTATAGAACAGTTCTTCTGTGTTAAGCTAGAGTCTGTTCTCTGTAACTCCTAATATTGGCCTTGGAGCTATACAAAGTCTATTTTATCTTCTATATGGAGGTCCTTCAAATATTTAAGGGCAGCCATCAACTTTTATTCTCCAGGTAAATTATCTATCATGTCTTATATCACATAGTTTCCACACCATTTACCACTCTTGCTGAGTAGCAAATGACCTCTTTGTAACTTGTAAACTCATGTTACTAATGATGGTATTTTCTAGACATTTTCCTCTCCATGATGCCAAGTAAATTCTAGCCTCTATTTCTGAACCTTTCTTTGTCCAGTTTTATTTTGAGATGGAGTCTCGCTCTGTTGCCAGGCCGGAGTGCAGTGGTGCAACCTCAGCTCACTGCAACCTCCACCTCCCAGATTCAAGCAGTTCTCCTGCCTCAGCCTCCGGAGTAGCTGGGACTATAGGTGCCCACCACCACGCCCAGCTAATTTTTGTATTTTTAGTAGAGACAGGGTTTCATCATGTTGATCAGGAGGGTCTCAATCTCTTTACTTCATGATCTGCCACCTCGGCCTCCCAAAGTGCTGTAATTGTAGGTGTGAGCCACTGCACCTGGCCCCAATTTTATTTTTTTTAATCCAAATAAATTTGAAAGATTTTTCCATAATGTAATATTCAGATTTTAAAAGACCTATAGTACTTTCAACACAGCTGTCAAGAAGAAATGCAACTGAGTGGAGACAGGGGCATGAAAGAGAAAAATACGTTTTTATGAGACCTATTATTAAATAGCCTCTTGAGCACTCACTTCCAACCATGGTAAAAGTGGAATGCAAGATTGAAGTTCCAATGTCATTATTCTTGGAGGTGAGAGGGGGCAGGAAAGAGTAACTTCCCCATCTGAATTCGAGGGTTATGATATGACTGGAATATTTCCATAACGTCTGTCATTGCACTATTTAGTTCATGAGAAAATAATATTTCTGGTTATATGCCAATGAAACTGACAGGCAGACTAGTAGTCAAGGCTGAGGTCACAGAGGGGCGGGGCTGTGGAGAGCCACGGCAGTAAAACATGTAACCGTACCTTAAGCAGCTGAAGTGATGCAGGAGGCTGGCTGGAAACTGAGCGGGAGAGTAAGATGGCTTTGAGGATGACAGCACTTGGAGTCAGCTCTATAAGTAACAGACCCTCTTGGCTACACTCACAACACCTGCCAGACCATCTAGAAGTAGCTAACTGCTTTCTTAAGTGGGCTTTTAAAGGAGGGGAGTTGGCTGGGTGCAGGGCTCACACCTGTAATCCCAGCATTTTGGGAGGCCAAAGCCAGCAGATCACCTGAGGTCAGGAGTTTGGGAACAGCCTGGCCAACATGGTAAAACCCCATCTCTACTAAAAACATAAATTTTAGCTGGGCGTGGTGGCAGGTGCCTGTAATCCCAGCTACTCAGGAGGTTGAGGCATGAGAATCACCTGAACCCAGGAGGTGGCGGTTACAGTGAGCTGAGATCACACATACACTCTATTGCCCAGTTTGGGCAATAGAGCAAGACTCTGTTAAAAAAAAAAAAAGAAGGAGAGCTAAAAAAAGAAGCAGAAACAATACATCATTGAACTCCTGGCTGTGACTTTCTACCTGTTCTTGGTGCATGTTTTATAAAGTTCTTGGAAAACCAGTGTGTGTGAGTTCTGATTACATTACTCCAAATTGAGAATCTTTTACAGGACCTAAGAGAGACTTTTAAAAGCATATTAACCTGTCATATAAAATCATGAAGAGTGTCCATCCCTAATAAAATAATAAAGGCAAGTCACAGGAGGGCTAGAAATCTAACTGGTTCACTCACTCTAAGTTCACTGTAAAGCAAACTCTTAACAGAATCACTTGGAAATTCCTTCATGAGTCTGAAATACCACACAGACGTAGGTGGATACATTTCTTTCAGTTTTGATAAGGCATTTTACTTTAAGCTCATACTTGTATCTTACCATAAGATTGCTGTCTAAAAATACCTTTAGAAACATAGTTCCTTATCTTGTACTTGACATTCATAACACGGTTTAAAAAGAATTTGTAAAGTCTCAATAAAGACGTCAAACTAAATATGGAATGAATAGACATGAATTGTTCTTCACACCTCTGATTTGTTCACTTTTCTCTAAATCTAACTCCCACTCTATTTTTGCCTGTCTAGGAGATGACTGGGCTACTGCTTTAATGAAAAGATACAATTCTTGTGTTCGCTTTGTCTACTATTAAATGCCCAAGACTCATGTTCTCTAATTCAATGACTGTAAACAAAAAAATGCAGGCCCTTAACGGTCTTGGAGACATTGACAGTTGACCAAAATTAGTACAGGGAGTCCCTAACTTACAACTGGTTTGTGCTCTAAAGATGTATTTGCAGGCAGTTGTCTGGGCTTTAGAAGGCATTTGATGTCTATTTTGTTTACTACCATATCTTCAGAGCCTGGGAAGGTGCTAGACACATAGGGGCACCCACATATTTGCTGAGTGACAGGATGAACTGACCCTAAAAGTCCACTTCACTAATAATGTAATAGAATTATATGATTATTAATAATAGCACTTATATAGTACTTGGCCATTTATAAAATGCATTTATATATGTCTTATCTTATTCTTTCTCACATTGATCCAACTTACAAAAGAATACTCCAAGGCCCCTAAAATACAAAGACAGCCTTTTAGGCTACATTCGAGATTTGAGTGTGCAATGAGAGAGATGGAACTAGACAGATAATAGTGGAAATGGAGAACCAGCTCAAGAGCTAGCACCACCAGAGCCTGGTGACAGATGAGAGCACAACTCCTGCATTCATACTGCCATATTGTGTCTGGTATAAATATAAATGAAATGTCATCCATTAATACAAAGCAGAGACTCAGAAAGACTCAGGGACTCCTTTCCTTTTTCTTCTGCCATCCTTTTCTCTGGCAGGTAAGTGACATCCTTATGTTTGGTGGCTAAAAATGGCAGCTCCTCTTACAGTAGCAACAAATAAGACCCCTAAAAGAGTTGCACCAAAATTATGGGCCCCTGCCTAGCTAGCTGGAAGACTCATTGATCTAACTAAGCAGTGTCCAACACAAGCCCTCTTCTACTGGAGTCATTGGATGACTCTTCTTAGGTCATAATCTGTATTCAGAGTTAAATGGGACGTTCAAGGGTCTTGACCTAAGCCTCTGAATCTGGACATGAATCCTCTCTGTACCCTTTGTCACTGTGGATCATTCAGCTTTTGCAGAAACACTTCATGGGATGAGAAACTGAAGGGAATTCATTTGGTCTTCGGAAACATCTAGTTTTTTAGAAAGTTCTTTGGTCATACTCTTGCCTTTTGAAAGCATCAGAGCCCACTTAATCCCTCTTCAAACATCTAAAGAATGCTAGCAATTCCTGAACATCCATAAATCCTCTCATAAGTGAAATATCCCAAGTTAATTGTTTATTATATAACGAGGTTTCTCATTGATCTCACCAGTTCTGCTCAGCTTTCTCTAAAAGGGAATATCTTGACCTGAGCATAATAATCTAGCTGTGCTTGCCTAGATGGGAAGACAGAAGGGCTATTCTCTTCTTTTGTTGGGAGGATTATTCTTCCATGAACGTAGCCTAAAATTGCATTTGCTTTTTTGGCAGTCATGATACACGGTTGACTCACGTTTATTACAGTCAACTAAAACCTTCAGGTCTTTTCACATGAACAGCTGATAAGTCACACCTCTCTGGTGTAGCACAGCTGATTTTTGAAAAAAGGAATTTATATTTACCACTGTTGAATCTCATCCATTTCACTCAAGAGCCTTTCACACTGTCCCCTGAGTATTCTTTCTTAAACAGGTCTGATTATGTTATCTCTACTCAGAAGAACTGTTGATGGATCTCCACTACCCACAGGACTGAGTCCAAACTGCTCCCCGTGGAGCACCCAGGGCTAGCTGCATCTCCCTCCATCTCCCTTTCTTACCCACCCCCACCCCCCAACCACTCTCAGGAGTGGCTTTCCTTACACAGGTGCACTTACCTTTCAATTATTACCCATCCTTTAAGAGACAGCAATTTAAAAGTCCCAAACAGACCGTGAACTCCTTAAAGACAGGAATATACTACAATGAGGTGCAGGTAATAGGGAAGAGGCACAGCTCGGAAATTTCTCACACAAAAAAAGTTTATTTTGTTTATTTTGGCAAGGAAAATAATATTTAAATCTCTCTCACCAAAGAAAGTTTTCTCCCCCCCCTTAAAACTTCTGGTTGGTGAGATCCTATGGCATGTGTGTTCATTTCTCAGGTAAAACATGGCTAAAAGCTTACGGAGCAAGTGGAAAAGAAAGATGCTCGCTGAAAAGAGAAAAAAGAATGCCCCAAAGGAGCTCAGCAGGCTTAGAAGTATTCTCAAACTAGACGGTGATTTTTTTTTTTTTTTTTTTGCTTGAGACGGAGTTTCACTCTTGTTACCCAGGCTGGAGTGCAATGGCGCGATCTCGGCTCACCGCAACCTCCGCCTCCTGGGTTCAGGCAATTCTCCTGCCTCAGCCTCCTGAGTAGCTGGGATTACAGGCACGCGCCACCATGCCCAGCTAATGTTTTGTATTTTTAGTAGAGACGGGGTTTCACCATGTTGACCAGGATGGTTTCGATCTCTTGACCTCGTGATCCACCCGCCTCGGCCTCCCTAAGTGCTGGGATTACAGGCTTGAGCCACCGCGCCCGGCCAACGGTGATGTTTTAATGAAAGATGCTCGAGAGATGGCAACTGCGGTGGTACCCAAACCCAAACATGCCAAGAGAAAATGCAATGTGGGGTAAAAGATGAAAAAGATGACATGAAAATGGAGACTGATATTCAGAGAAACAAAAAGACTCTTCTAGACCAGAATGGGCAGTACCCAATATGGATGAACCAAAGGCAAAGAAAAAGGCTTAAGGCAAAGCGAGAGAGACAAATGGGAAAGTACAGCAAAAGCAGTGAACGTGGCAAAGGGTTTGGCCTGGTAGAATCTTAAAACCTTGGAAAATGCCACATGGGACACATGATGGATTAGAATGTATACACATGTATACTTTGATTTCAACTCTCACCAAATGAAAACTATTTGTTTTCCTATTCTAACTTGGACTTTTTTCTTCGATTCAAGCCCAGCATAACTCAAGTTTGTTTTGGGAATTTGAATAAAATACTTTGTTTCATACCAAAAAAAAAAAGTTTTCTCCCCCAACTAGTTTCTCCTCCCAGCTCCAAAAACTCAGGTGAATTGGATGTAGCTTATCAGTGCTTGTGGAGAGAAAGTAACAAGCTTGGCGGTTTGTCCCAGTAAGCCAAATAGCTGCACAAGCTTGTCCACAGTGTCACAAGGTGATTGTTTTGCAGAATCACAATACAACCACCCTTGCAACCAATTCAGCATTGTGACAAAGAGCCCAGCCGGGAGCATGAGGCACCCTTCCCAATCATTTCCCATGATATTGATGAAAAACTAAACAACTCCCCCAAGTGAACCTTCAGCTACACCTTGCACTGTTTTCCAAGAGGTGGTGATAGATTTATACCTTTCCATCTAAATGGGAACCCTCTTTGTGCCAGGCCTTCACAGACTGGGAATAGAGGCTGTCGTTTGGGTTAGCAGAGGGAGGGAACCCATGACATTGTCCTTGTTGAGAAATCACGCTGATCAATTGCCTGCCCGAGGATCTGTCATCCTAAATGGCTAACTTAGGAGACACTTAGCAAGTCATCTGTCAAACACACTGTTTACTATGTCTGCACATCCCATATTCTGCCATAAAAGTGCTTTAAACCATAAGAAGCAGTATAAAGTTGTCATCAGTAACAATAACAACAATAGTGCAAGAGTTGGTGACTTGATCAATATCTATTGAATATGTCAGGCAGCAGGTGAGATGCTAAGGCAGTGTTTTCCAAGTATGGTCTGGGCTACCTTAGGGAGCTCACTAAAGAATGTGATAAGTGCTATGGCAGAGGTGAATGTAGGATACTGTGGGTGTACACATGTGACACACGTGTATGCAGCAGCTAACCCAGAATCTTGACACAAGATGAAGTTAAAGCTAATTCCTTAAGGATAGCTGGGAATTATCTAGTCATTTCTTCATCCACCCCAAAAATATTTGAGTGACTTAATTAACTTAAATGAGAGGCAGGACTAGGGAGGAGATCAGAAAAGGAAAGCCCTTCCCCCGCCCTCAGCCAAGGAGGGTCAGATGGTGAGAAAGAACTTGGCATCTGAGAGCAACCCAAGCAGCTCAACACATCCAGCTAGAGGCTACAGCTCAGGGGGCAGGGATGAGACAAGAGGCCAGGGGGCACTCAGATAGGGCCTAGCAAGTCACATCCAAGAATGTGGACTTTGGCTGGGCGCAGTGGCTCACGCCTGTAATACCAGCACTTTGGGAGGCAGAGGCAGGTGAATCATGAGGTCAGGAGATCAAGACCATCCTGGTCAACATGGTGGAACCCTGTCTCTACTAAAAATACAAAAATTAGCCAGGCATGGGGGCGTGTACCTGTAGTCCCAGCTACTCAGGAGGCTGAGGCAAGAGAATTGCATGAACCTGGGAGGCGGAGGCTGCAGTGAGTTGAAATCGCACCACTGCACTCCAGCCTGGGCGACAGAACGAGACTCTGCCTAAAAAAAAAAAAGAGGCTGGGCATGGTGGCTCAAGCCTATAATCCCAG
The DNA here is from genome assembly GCF_009761245.1 of Sapajus apella. NCBI lineage: Eukaryota > Metazoa > Chordata > Mammalia > Primates > Cebidae > Sapajus > Sapajus apella. The sequence continues at coordinate 54,320,437 of NW_022436942.1, forward strand.
CACTTTGGGAGGCTGAGGCGGGCGAATCACGAGGTCAAGAGATCGAGACCATCCTGGCCAACATGGTGAAACCCCGTCTCTACTGAAAATACAAAAATTAGCTGGGCGTGGTGGCGTGCACCTGTGGTCCCAGCTACTCGGGAGGCTGAGGCAGGAGAATTGCTTGGACCCGGGAGGCGGAGGTTGCAGTGAGCCGAGACTGTGCCACTGCACTCCAGCCTGGTGCCTGGCGACAGAGTGAGACTGTCTCAAAAAAAAAAAAAAAGAAGAATGTGGACTTCATGATAATGCAATTGGAGAGTCATTGAAAAGTTTTAAGCAAGGAAGTAACATCTTGTACTTTTAAAAGATCCTTCAGGGCCAGGCATGGTGGCTCACGCCTGAAATCCCAGCACTCTGGGAGGCTGAGACGGGTGGATTGCCTAAGCTCAGGAGTTCGAGGCCAGCTTGGGCAACACAGTGAAATCTTGTCTCTACTAAAATACAAAAAATTAGCCGCGCGTGGGGGTGTGTGCCTGTAGTCCCAGCTACTCAGGAGGCTGAGGCAGGAAAATTGCAAGAACCTGGGAGGTGGAGGTTGCTGTGAGCCAAGATCGCACCACTGCATTCCAGCCTGGGCAACAGAGCAAGACTCCATCTCAAAAAAAAAAAAAAAAAAAAAAGATCCTTCAGAATGCAGTATAGAGAATAAATTGGGGAGCAAGTGAGACAGAACAGAACATTCTGCAGAATGCTGCAATTACACAGAAGGAAAATACGGGTGGTTTGCTCTAGGAGAGTAGCTATAGGGATGGAGAGAGGCATACCTACTAAAGAGACCCTAGTAGCAGAATGGGACAGGACCTGGTGGATGATCAAAGCTGCCTGAAGGAGAAAAAGGAATTGAGAGCAACTCTCAGCTTTTCACTTTGATGGGCTTCTCTGGGTTAGACAGCAATGCCATTTGTACATCTATTTTCTCTGTGAAGCAGGAGGCAAGCTCTTTAGCTGAGTGAGCAGGAGGTTTGCGGAGGAGGCTTAGAGAGACGAGAGAAGCTTTGAAAGAGTCTCTGCAGGGATGAAAGAGAGCTGAAGAGAAAGACTTCCAGGGAAGTTTGAGGGCAAAATTGAGATGGGAAAAACATAAAGGCATCTCTCAGTATGACTCTGCTGTTATTTTCTGCAGTAGAGTTCAGCGGTCTAGTCGAAGGAGCAAGAAGGTGAACGGTGAGATTGAGCTAGGATTGGGATGCAATGGAAGGACAAGGGAGCAGTGGAATTGAGAGAACTGATAGAAGATTCCAGAGAGAAAATTGTGGAGGCAGGCTAAGTGTCATGTCCATTTTTACTGACAAATAGGAGCCAGAGCAGAGATAAAATAAGTGGTCTACTGGGACATAACTAGATGCTTTGAGGAAAGAAGTCTTAAAAGAAAAACTTCAGCTGAATTAGATTGAAAGGAGTTTAATTGGGCAATGAATGGCTCTCGAATTGGGCAGCCCCCAGAATCACAGCAGATTCAAAGGGACTCCAGCGAAGCCACGTGGTGGCAGAAGATTTATAGACAAAAAAAAAAAAGAAAACAAGAAAGGATATAATGTACAGAAATTGGAAGTGAGGTACAGCACAGCTGGATTGGTTACAGGTTGGCATTTGCCTTATTTGAACACAGTTCGAACATTCAGCAGTGTATGAATGGTTGAAGTATGGACGCTGGATTGGTGAAGACTCAGCTGTTGTTACAGGCACATACTCCCAAGTTAGGTTTTTGACTTTTTTATTTTTTGAGACGGAGTTTTACTCTTGCTGCCCAGGCTTGGAGTGCAATGGTGCAATCTCGGCTCACTGCAACCTCTGTCTCCCGGGTTCAAGCGATTTTCCTGCCTCAGCCTCTCGAGTAGCTGGGATTATAAGCATGCGCCAGCACACCCAGCTAATTTTTGTGTTTTTAGTAGAGACGGGGTTTTACCCGTTGGCCAGGCTGGTCTTGAACTTCTGACCTCAGGTGATTCACCCACCTCAGCCTCCCAAAGTACAGAGATTACAGGTATGAGTCACGGTGCCTGGCCAGCTTTCAATCTTGTCTACCTATTAAATTAGGTTACAGTTTGTCCACAAGGACTCAAATATAGAAGTACAGAGTCCTTCTCAGGCCATATTTAGTTTGCTTTAACAGAAGTGAAAATTAGAAAGAAAAATGGTCAGGAGTGAAAAATGGAAATGAGTGGAGCACATAAGAAGCAAGAAAGGTGGGATGTAGGGGCTGCCAATCACCTGGTTTTTGTCTCTGCAAACTACACTTTCTTACCCCAGTGGGCTTACATTCTTCTGAGCTTTGATGATCATCAGAGAGGGAGCTATGATTACAAAAGGATGAGTTTTGTACCCTTTGAATGTGTCAGGGTGGAGGGCAAGGATGAAGGTTCCTGGAGAGCGAGGTGCCCGGCTCTCCTGATGCAGCGCCAATTTGATGTGACCTCCATTTACCTTTACTTTTTATTTGGAGGTGGGGGTGGGGTCAGAGGCTATTTACTGGGACGCAGAATGTGAGAGAATTGTAGGCATCTGTTACAAAAAAACTGGTGGAAAACCTCAAGGACCTGAGAAAGTCTAGATTGGCTGAAATAAAAAGAAACAAAAGTCCTTGATGTAGATTAAACAGTGTAAGAAGGTGATCATATCATCTCTCTTCAATTCAACTTTAAAACAGAGAAGCCCTTTTCAGTAGCAGCCAGAAGACACAGTGTCAGCATGAATGAATATGATGTCACGTAAGAAGCATGTGAATATTTTTCGTAATTATTTTTTGTTTTAGGAGCTGGAATTATGAAGTGGACAGTAACATCAGCAAACATAGCAGAGGTCTGGGAAGACTTCTGCTCCTCTGCCAGAGGCAGGAATGGGAGGAAGAGAAGAGAAATCTGATATAGAAAGAAGGGTGTTATTTTGTTTTTGTTTGCTCATTAGCAAGAGAAACCATCCAGGAAAAGAATTTGTTTCTTAAAGATAAACTGGGTACATGCAAAATGCCCAGCACAGAAACTGTTGGATTCTATGGTGATCTCTAAATATGGTTTTCCCTTGTTCTCCCTAACAGAACAATTAAATATTAATATATTCAATATTAAAGATTCATAATATATATTTTTTAATTTTGCACACAAATGGAAAGCGTCAACGTGTAAACCCTTTTACTTAAATGGGATTGTCAAGGTAGATGCTGTCCATCAAATTCTGCGAATCAAATTTCATAACAAGCAGAAAAATGTGTGCAATGCTATATTTTAACTTGGCTTCCAATACTGTGATAGTCCAGTGGCATTCCAAAAAAATTGCTCTATAGCTGAAACTTTGAGAGTCAAAAAGGGTGAAAAGTTAGATAATTTCAACATGAATGGAATATGAGGCCCTTAAAATCTGAAGGTCTCTAAAATGGACATTTCTCTTTCAGCACAGCATTTTCAAAACCTTTTTCCTCCTTCAATATAGCATTCCAACTACTGCTCCCTCTCCCTTTTCCATCACCATTTGTTATCCAATTAGTGCTTTCCCTCCTCCCTGCTTGTTGTAGGTGATGTTTGGAAAATGTGAAGTTGCCGTTCCCGACTTCTCTCTCATCTGCCGTTTTAGATTTCGGCCTCCCCAACTTCTCTCTCACCACCATTCTGACTATGGTAACCCAACACAAATCAATTCATGTTGTTGCTTAATTGAACAACAGTTGGACCCATAAATTAGTGAGATTGGTTTTCTTTTTTTTAAGACAGGGTCTCACTCTGTTGCCCAGACTGGAGTGCAGTGGCGCGATCATGGTTCACTGCAGCTTCAACCTCTCTAGGCTCACGTGATCCTCCCACCTTAGCCTCCCAAGCTGCTAGGAGTACACATGTGTGCTACCACACCCAGTTAATTTTTGTATTGTTTGTAGACACGGGGTTTTGCCTTGTTGCCCAGGCTGGTCTCGAACTCCTGGGCTCAAGCAATCCACCCAGAATTAGTTGCGAAAGTGTTTTCAATAATGGCAGCATCAATGGACTACGTTTAATCCTCCCCTTGGCTCAGTTCTTAGAACTTTCTCTTTTTTAGTCCATACTCACTCCCTTAGCAATCTCATCCAGCTTCACAGTTTTAAATATCATCTCTACACTGCTGACTTCCAAACATATATTTGGTCCAGCCCTCTCTTCTGAACTCTAAACGCAGTGGCTTCCTCAGTATCTCCATTTGGATGTCTAATAAGCAACTCATGCTTAACCTGTCTGGAAATGAATTCCTGGTGTTCCTCTCTGAATCCATTCCCCTGCAAGTCTTCTCCATCTCAGTAAATGGCCATTGTATTCCTCCAGGTGCTCACACTAAAAACATACTTACTTCTTTCTCTTACACTCTACATCCAACCTGTCAGCAGATGCTGTTGGCTCTATCAACAAAATGGATCCAGATTCAACCACTTTTCACCATTTCCACTGCTGCCCTCTGTGCCATGCACCATTGGGTCTAGCGTGAATGATTGCAACAGGATTCTAAATGGTTCCCCTGCTTCTTCCCTTATCCTCCTTCCCTCTTTGGTCTTTTCTTACACAAGCCAGAGTGATCCTATTAGATAGATAACATCAGCCCACCACCTAAAATCTCCAATGGCTCTTTTTTTTTTTTTTTTTTTTTTGAGACGGAGTTTCACTCTTTTGCCCAGGCTAGAGTGAAGCAGCGCAATCTCAACTCATTTCATCCTCCACCCCTGGGTTCATGTGATTCTCGTGCCTCAGCCTCCCGAGTAGCTGGTATTACAGGCACCTGCCACCATGCCCGGCTAAATTTTGTATTTGTAGTAGAGACAGGGTTTCACCATGTTGGCTAGGTTGTCTCAAACTCCTGACCTCAGGTGATCCGCCTGCCTCAGCCTCCCAAAGTGCTAGGATTCCCATACCCGGCCTCCAATGGCTTCTAATATCATCCAGACTAAAAACAAATGACTTTATAAGTAAGCCCAGAATAACATATGGTTCAAATGGGGGCTTCTTTGAGGGAATGCTAAAAACAATGAACAGGATTGAATTGATCTAGGCCTAAATTTGGGTCATTCTGGGCACTTCTTTTTGAGGACCCACATGCCCACACCTCCCTATCACTCTGATCTCACCTACTCTGATCTTACTGCACCTGGCCCCTCAGCTTTGGTACCAGCCTTCTCGCAGTCTGGAAGATGCCAAGCAGACTTCCTTGAGGCCTTTGCTCTTCTCTAGGTATGTCTACATACCAGGCTGTTCTTGAACTCCTGACCTCATGATCCACCTGCCTTGGCCTTCCAAAGTGCTGGGATTATAGGCGGTGAGCCACCACACCCAGCAGTTTTTCTCTTTTTTAAAAAAATTTTGGGGCTGGACGTGGTGGCTCATGCCTGTAATCCAAGCACTTTGGAGGCCAAGGCATGCAAATCACCTGAGGTCGGGAGTTCAAGACCAGCCTGACCAACATGGTGAAACCCTGTCTTTATATATATATTAAAAAATTTTTTGGGGGGAGTTATAATAAAGCCTAATCACATAAATAATTTCAAGGCAAACTAATCATCCCAGCTCTGGAATAGGTCAGCTCCATAATTATAGCTATTATTTGACTGTGTTATTTCAGTTCCCTAGGTTTCAGTTTCTTTGTCTGTAAAACAGAGTTAATACTGGGGTTTAAGGAGCTTCTTGTGAGAATGAGGGATGCAGTGCACTGAGAGTACCTGGCTGGTGGGAAGGCTTCAATAGCTATTAGCAGCCATCATGACTTGTGACTACTGCTACTATGGAAACAGGCAAGAACAGATTTCTCCAATTGAAGACAAGCAGTTAACAAGTAGCCGGGCGTGGTGGTGCACACCTGTAGTCCCAGTTATTTGGGAGGCTGAGGCAGAGGAATTGCTTGAACTGGGGAGGCAGAGATTACAGTCAGCCGAGTCAGCCGAGATTGTAATAGAGATCTCCAGGCTGGCAATAGAGCGAGACTCTCTCTCGAAAAAGAAAAGAAAGCATTCCTACTCATACCTGACTTTGTTTTATCTTTTAAAAAATTCTAAATATTGCTTAACATATCATAAATGTAAAGCCCATAAGACCCCGATTAAGTAATTTATCATTTTCTGCACACTTGTGCCATACTGACTTTATCACAAGATATTGAAACTCAGCCCAATGTCCTAGAGACAAATGAGTACTTAGATCTTGAAAAGTGTATTATCTACACAATATTTTAGGGGGATTAAGCACGCACTATCTCATATAATTTAATGAATCAGTCCATAAATTACCATGTTTGCTCACTCATCCAGTAGGTTGTAAGGAGCGCGAAGGACAGGAATGTATAGAGTTTTTGTATCTTTCATGCTACTTGACTTGATGCAGAGGCATTTCAACATAGTATAGTGGAAATAGCACTGGGCTAGAAACACAGATTTCAGCTGAGTAATTGAAGACAAGCCACATAAACTGGGCTGCAGATTACTCATGAGTCATATTCTTTTCCATTAACAACATTTAGAATCCTTTTCCAATGCTCTCATTCTAAGGAACACTAGCAAAAGGGGTTTTTATCAATGCATGTTGTGTTCATTAATATCCAACATCATTTTCCCATATCTACCAGGTGAAAGAAATGTGACCCTTAATTGTAGGTTTTATTCACTCATGAAAACTTGCCGGGAACTCATAGTCCTTGTCACTGTCCTTTCTGTCAAACACAAATCCTTCAATCTGTTTTAAAAATAGCAAATCTGGGTGGGAGAAGGGCGAGCATCAGGAAGAATAGCTAATGAATGCTGGGCTTAATACCTCGGCAATAGGATGATCTGTGCAGCAGACCACTATGGCACACATTCACCTATGCAATGTAATAAACCTGCACGTCCTGCACATGTACCCCTGCGCTTAAAATAAAAGTTGGGAAAAAAATAAATTGTTAAGCTTGACTCTCTCATCTTACTATGTCACTTCTATTTTTCCATTTGTTTATGTTCCCCATTTCTTTTTCTGCTTTAATTGGATAAAATTAATTAATTTAAAAAATAGAAAAAATAAAAATAGCAAACCTTCCCCTGCCAGCGTTCCCCACCCCCGCCCCGTTTTGTTTTCTCTCCTTAGTATTTACCACACTCCAACATAACATGGATTTTACTTATTTGTTCTCTGTCTCCCCATCCCCACATTAGAATCTGAGTTTCATGGGTACAGAGATTTATATGTGTTGGGTTCACTGCCGTGTCTATGGCACCTGGAATGAGATCTGACACATAGCAGCTTGAAAATTATTTGAATAAATGGGCAAATAATTTAGTCATATGACACTATAGTGTGGGTTGGCCTTCCCACACTATAACTAGTCTCATATGACTACCAGCTCAGCTTCTCCATGTTAGCCAAGCTTTCTGATCCTCATCCCCTGCCCAAGGCTTATTCATTTCTCCTTGCTTGTCATATGACTCATTTATACATTCAGCTACAGATTTATTGACTGCCTACTGTGATCCAAGCAATGTGCTCGATGCTAGGGATATACATGTAAATAGAACTGACATAAGCCTTCCCCTCTTTAATAATCCTTTTCTTCTCTTGTTTTCTTTTTTTTGAGACAGAGCCTCACTCTGTTGCCCAGGCTGGAGTGCAGTGGAGTGATCTTGGCTCACTGCAGCCTCTGCCTCTCACGTTCAAGCAATTCTTGTGCCTCAACTTCCCGAGAAGCTAGGATTACAGGTGTGTGCCACCACACCTGGCTCTTTTTTTGTATTTTTAGTAGAGATGGGGGTTTCTCCATGTTAGCCAGGCTGGTCTTGAACTCCTGACCTCAGGTGATCTGCCTGCCTCAGCCTCCCAAAGTGCTGGGACTAGGCGTGAGCCACTGTGCCCAGCCTAGGAATCCTTTTCTATTCAAAGATTGCTTTGAGACCCAGCTACTCCCTGTGTTCTTGGCTGTCTCTGACTTTACAGTCCTGCCTTTGAATGGCACATTTTTGTAATGCCCTAGAGAAAAATTTAAAAATATATCTGTGTGCTTTGGTTGGTGGCTATCCAATTTTCAACAGAGTTCTTTTAATAGAGAGTTAATAGAGCAGGGAGCGAGTCATGCTCACTTCTAAGGAGACAATAACTACATCCCTTTAGAGTTGCTTTTAGGTCACTGGAACAGACGCTGTTTCCTAACAGTGATCATCGAAATTCTAGTTTCATGAGTCCTGACGGTTTGGGACCCGAGACAGTTTGCTATATCTTCCTACTTCCTTGTGTTTTCTGTACCCAGAGGTAATCTGAGAGTGGTTCTTTTACATCCCAAGAAAGCCTAATTAACCCATCATCTTTAGCCTCAAGGTTATTATTTTATCGCCTGCTCCAACTACATAGTAGACTGAGATCCTAATGGACGGTCTTGATATCCAAGGATGCCTAGCCCCAGGCCTGTCTGTGCCTTCACCAGGGCTTTGAGAGCACTTAAACCTCCACCTCAACATTTCCCACGCTGTGCTCTGTGGATCATCCGGGTCCTGAAAGAGAGCGACGAGTTCTGCAAAAAGAGGGTTTCATAGCCAAGTAAGTCCAGGAGTGTCACATCCTAGACCTCCCATTTGGGGGCACAGGGTACATAATGAGAATATTAGTGTATTTATAAATGTTTCAATTTGTTAAGCACAGTCAGTGTTTCCCAGCCTAAGCTGACAATGGGATCTGTTATCCTCAGTATACCACATCTCAGAGGACATTGCTGCTCAGGAGAAAACTGTTTGGCAGGTTCCATTTTACGTTCATGTCATATCCAAATGAATAGCAGCAAATGGCTTTAAGAGATTGAGGGAGGAGGGAGATATAAGATCTTCTTTGCCAGCAGTTCTTGGGGGTCACTAATAGAGGGAGAGAGCTTGATTTTATGGAACAAATGCTAGACTGAAGGTCAAAAGACTTGTGACTTAGTCCTAGCTCTGTCACATAACTAAGAGTATGTTGTTGGGCAAATCACTTTACTTCCAGCCTCAGTCTCATCTCCTGGGAAGGAGACACATTTTAGTATAGCTATACCCCATTCTTTGAAAGAGCTGGGCAGTTTAGGAGGTTTCTATAGAGCAGGCTCAATATCTATTTAAAAGGTGTTCTTTCTGGTTGAATTTTTGGGACCATGTTTTTAAAGTCCTTTTTTCGGGCTGGGCGCAGTGGCTCACACCTGTAATCCCAGCACTCTGGGAGGCCAAGGCCAGCAGATCACCTGAGGCCAGGAGTTTGAGACCAGCCTGCCCAACATGGCAAAACCCCATCTCTTCTAAAAATACAAAAAATTAGCTGGGCCTGGTGGCAGGCACCTGTAATCCCAGCTACTTGGGAGGCTGAGGCAGGAGAATTGCTTGAACTGGGACGTGGAGGTTGCAGTGAGTTGAGGCAGGAGAATCGCTTGAACTGGGAAGTGAAGATCGCACCACTGCACTCCAGCCTGGGCGACAAGAGCGAAATTCCATCTCAGAAAAAAAAAGTCCTTTTTTAGATGACGAGTGCCTTCTACTCTCTTGATAGAGGTATCTGGTTCTTTAGACATGAAGCTACAAGCTCTCAAAACCCAAAGCAGTATTTCTGAATGAATGCTGGAAACGAATTAAGTCTGGCATTTATTTATGTTAGCCTAATTGATAGGATGTTACCTAGAGAAGTCTTAAGTCTTCTATAGAATGGAGGAAAATATAGGTCTATAAAGTTACAAATAATCCAAATGAAATTTGAGACTTCTTATTTTTAAAGTAGATTGACTCGCTTCTTTTTCTGAGCACACAATTTTCAAAGATGGAAACTGATGACATGGAGTTGAAACTGCAAAATAAATTTGTAGGTCTGCACTGATTTATATTCTAACGTGACAGAGAAGAGGAAGGTAATAATCGTTTCTGGAAAGGCTTCCTGTGGTCTTTGAGTTAGAGATAGACTTTCTATTCTTTAACTCAGGAGAGAAGGATTAGTTCCCAAACCTGTCCTCTTAAAAGAAGAAATTCTATAATGACTTATTTACACTTTATACTTGCAAATAATGCTCTAGAGGGAACTAAGTCACACTTGATGCTTTTCTTATCATTAAAATATGTCTGCTGGAAAAAAAAAAAAACTACAATTAAGAACACTTACAAACTAGGTATAGAAGGTATCTGTACATTGAAATGACCTACATAAATGTTAGTCTCTCTCTCTTGGAATTTGATGTAAGCATTGATGACAGTAAACAGTTTGGTTTTAAAAAAAGACAAGATCGTACCTCCATATAGGTTAGTTCAATGTTACTACAGCCATCTCTAAATAATTGTTGGACTGTCGTAACAGATTTGCAATAAACTCAATGTGATATCTGCTAAATGAGTATGCCTGCCATCTGGTTACTAAAACTGTATTTTTGCAACCTCATAGATACACAACGCCCAGTAGCACTGAGATGTAGGGAGCTGATTATGAGCCTGTGGATCAATTCCAAAGCAATTCGAGAGTTCAAGACATTCATCTGTTTTCAACACAAAGTGTTCACATAACAAAACAACGAGTCTAACTTATCTGTGTCTTTCCTGTCCTCGTATCTTTAAAAATGTCCATCACGACAGGCTGCAAATGAGCTTACAATATTCAGCCAACTTTGTGGACCATGAGGAAGAATGGGAAACAATCACTATGCTGCTTGCACCACGTCCTACTTAGTTCTGGTGCCAGCGGCACTATTCTTGCACTATTCAAGGTGCAAACAGAAGAAGCAGCTGGATAATATGGCAAAAGTCTCCACGTATCTATGGTAGTAGGGAAAGGAGGTCCCAAACCGACCTTTCCACCAGGCCCCTGGCAAGCACCTCCCCATACTACACCAAAAGCAGAATTAGTAGCAATGAATACAGTGCCTGAGAGGGTCAACAATGCTGATTATATATCTGTGAAGTCTGAGAATAGTTGTATAAATGATGCTAGAGGAGTGATTATTCTAGTTTCTGCAGCCATTGTGATCCATGCTTTGGATGTATGCCTAATAGTGTGGGCTATTTCAACCTCGGTACATTAACATTTGGGGCTAATTTTTGGTAGGGGGTGGAGTGGGGAATGCTATTTTGAGCATTGTCTGAGAGTGAACATCATCGCTGGCCTCCACCCACTAGATGCTAGTGGTGTCCCTCTCCCTAGCAAAAATGTCTCTAGATATTGCCAAATGTCCCAATGTCCCCAGGGAAGAGGGGCCAAAAGTCACCCCTAGTTGAAAGCCACTTATCTAGTCTGTGTATTCATGACATGCACCAGAATTAGGTTGATTATACTGTTTTCTTTTTCCTGAATCAATATTTCTTCATCTACTTATTGAAGGTATTATATTCTCTTAACCTGCTTTTATTCAGTTTTCTCTGAATGTTCTCATACACCTGGGGGTTGGGAGTAAGCTTTCAAGGCACTGTTTACAATAGCAAAGACTTGGAACCAACCCAAATGTCCATCAGTGATAGGCTGGATAAAGAAAATGTGGCACATATACACCACAGAATACTATGCAGCCATAAAAAAGGATGAGTTCATGTCCTTTGCAGGGACATGGATGAAGCTGGAAACCATCATTCTCAGCAAACTGACACAAGAACAGAAAACCAAACTCACATATTCTCACTCACAAGTGGGTGTTGTGCAATGAGAACACAAGGACACAAGGAGGGGAACATCACACACTGGGGCCTGTCGGGGGGTGGGGGACCTAGGGGAGGGATAGCAGGGAGTCAGGGTATTGGGGAGGGATAACATTAGGAGAAATACCTAATGTAGATGACGAGGGAATGGATGCAGCAAACCACCTTGGCACATGTTTACCTACATAACAATCCTGCACGATCTGTAAATGTACCCCAGAACTTAAGGAAAAGCTAAAAAAGACCTGTTTCTCCCTTAGAGGAAGGGACCATTAAAGGGAAAACACTCCACATAGAAATTGGATCAGTAGCTAAGGAGGCTGTTTTACAGAATGAGTTTAAGATGGTCCTGGGTCCTTAAGCTGAAATTCATGTGTCTGTGAGCCCAGAAGAACCTTTGTATGTTAAAAGTAACTACTTTCATTTGTTTGCTACTCTCATACAAAAGTATCCTTCTGACAAATAGATTTTTTTTTCTTTCTTGGCTTTGTTTTTATTTACTTCCTATTTATATTAACAGTATCAGGAAGATACCCGTGCAGGCTCCAGGAACAGAATGTCTCAGTAACTTTTCCCCCTTCAGAAGCACATAGGTAGTCCCGAGAACTGAAGCAATGAGAAGCCTCTAGAGTGATGATTTGTGTCTGCTCTTTTTTATAATGTGAAAAATCTGAATCTTAGAATACTGATTTAAACCCAGCCAGTGGACGATCTGCTTGAAGCTACACATTCATACGTAAGGGTGAGAAATAATTTATGACAAATAAAGCTCATGAAAAATTCTAATTTCATTCATGTTGCTACAAGTATAGCTTCATGCTTAAAAAAAATGTGGGCTGGTAACATTTTTCTAACTTAGTTACAGTGTTAAACAGGTGCTCTTACCTCTCCTCCAGTGCATGGAAAAGGACTGGAGTATTTAGAAGTACAAATAGCTCCCTTCTTGACAACATCATCTTCCAGGCCAAATGTAGCGGAGCAGTTAGTTGCAAAGTACTTATAAGGCTTCCATGTTTTCCCAAAGTCCTGAGAGCGGTCCAGCACCATGGCAGCCGGCCTGGGGGACTTGAACACCATAATTAGGTGAGTGAAATAGAATTTGGCTTCCAGGTCTAACTGGATCTTTTCTCTGTGCACATCCTCTGCAGACTGCCACCATGTGCGAGGAAACCTGAAGGACGAGTCTGCCATGGCAGATGGCAGGTGGGCCAGGTGAGGATGGGCAGCATTGCACTTGTCACATTTGGGCTGCCGACAAGTCAGATCCGTGTTCTCACTGTAGAAGCAGTACAGTTCGGTAGCGTTCTGACCGCAGGTGGTGTCTGCCCAGAGTTTTCTCCCCAAAGCTAAATTTCCCATCCGAGGGTTGCAGGCTTTTTCACAGCGTCCAGCGACTCCACTCCGTCCTATGAAAGGGAAAGCATGCATGATGCAAGACACACCCATCTGAAAAGCTCTTTTGGCCACCTAGTCCATCAACAACCATCAAGGATTTCCCCAAAAGTGCTTGATACCTTCAGTAAATGGAAAATTCTACTATGCTCCACCATGTTCATGTTTGAGCATGAACACTATTCTGCATTCACAATGCATTCATATGTGTGTGTGTGTGTGTGTGTGTGTGTGTGTGTGTGTATGGCTTTTATGTTCAGATGTAAAATTCACATCAGAGAAACAAACACTTTAGGCAGAGGGCAGGAGGAGGGAAAGTAGAATGAGCAGGGTGAAGATTATTGGTCTAAAATTTTTCAAATACTTTGCCTTGTCAATGTCTTCTATATTTCAAATACATTGATTGGTTTTGGAAGTCAAGACTGTCGAAAAACCATAATGTTTTTAAGGCCATCTAAGTTAGTCTTTCAAATTCAATGTGAGTCCTTCACTGATTTAACATGTTTATTATGAGAATGCATTTAGAAGAAAATGTAGAATTCAATTTTCTTTATAATTTTAAGCCAGTGAAGGGATAAATTCCCTAGGAAAAGCAATATGAGATATTTCATAAATATACAATGGGTCCTCATCTAGGGGGAGGCAAAGCTGGAGATCACTGGAGCTCAGATGTGCACTATCAATTTCTAACATGACATAAACATAACTAAGAAAAAAGCCCTCTGAACTGCCAAATGGCAGAAAAGCTCATTTTACACTCTGTCTCTTGAGGGTTTCTACCTGTGACAGGTTATACAGTAGCTACCTGTTTGCTTAACAGGATAGTGTATGGCAGCCACTAACAGCACCTTTAAATATTATCTGCGAACTGAAACACCTTCTTTAAGAAACACACTCTTCCTCCCAAAGAAAGACCTGACAGACTTTAATGTTTTAAAATTAGTTAAAATGATAAACATTATCCACTTATTAACATTTTGACTGCATACTATAATCCTTTGATTTGGGTTTGTCATTTTAATTATGAATACCTTAAGCAAAAATCATCTGTTTTAAAGGTTAAAACAGAGGGGAAAAGAGGGAAAAGGAAATCAACCCCCAAATTCTGGCTAATTGAATGTTTCTGCTTCTTAAGAAGCAGTGCCTCTGAACTGTTATCACAGCAAGGATTGGAGGGGGCCAAATGACAGCTTAGGCTGAAACAGACATTTCACACACTGACAATGGCTAACCCCACGTAGCCTTGCAATCAAAAATAAAGGGCTCCCTTAGGCATTATTTTTTAAATGTCAAAGGGTGCATTATGCCTGGGTTCGGTTTGCCACTTTTCTGATTAGCTGGCAACAGTTGCTTGTGGCCAGAATCACACAAACACACAGTGTGCTATGACTCACCTGTAAAACATTTCAGGGAAAATTACATACTGCCTGTACAAGTATTTTTGACTTGAAACACTTGCCTTGGGATGTTTATTTACAACCTTTCAATTGCTTGCATGTTTTTGCCATAATATAGTTTGAGAAGGAAAAAGTTTTTTAAAGTTCATCTTTTAAGAGTGCAGGAATTAGAGTAAAATCCTAGGCCTTTAATAGGTCCCTGGGAAAGATACCCAATAATTTTAAATGCCGCTAAACTCACAAGTGCAGAAAAGATTTGAGCCAGATAAACAATCCGTGGGGCAAAATACTTGGAGTCCCTCAAGTGTGACTGTTCAATGATACCAACGGTGCTCCTGTGACTCGGACTGGTTTGGGATGCAGGCTGGATTTTGCTGGGTGCCAGCGACTCTCAGGGGAGAATGGAAGCCGAAGGCAGGAGATGCGTGCGACAAGGTTTTGTAGCCACCAACGCGTCCCTCTAGCCCAGCTCCCCTTTCTGAAGCAGACAAGATCCGCACGACTGACTGGGAGTCTGCAGAGTCCCTCACAGCTCTCCCCCTCACCTACAGGGCTGCACTTATGCCTAACTGGAAACCAGGTGACCCGAAAGAGGGAGGGAGAGGAGCAGAAGGGGATCCCGAATGCGGAAACGGCAAGCCAGGAGCCAGTGGCCTAGGGCAACCCAAGAAAGCCAGGATGGGAGTGAGAGGGAAAAGGCATCTGCCGACGCCTCCGCCGGTTGTCCAGTTACCGAGCCAGGGAGCAGACCCGCCTCCGACCTCCCGCAGAGCCTCGGCCAGGGTACCAATTCCCAGGGGCGGCCAGCCAGCTCCGTGCAAGCCCAGGGTGATCACCACCTACCGTCCAAGCCGGGAGCCCCACTGCGTTCCAGCCTCGGCTCCGGGGAGAGGGTGCTCAGCCCTGCCCCAGGTGTCCTTACCTGCTTCCCTAGTACCCAGCACGAGGTCCGGGACGCCAGCGATTGCCCTCCACCAGAGACCGACCCAGGCCCACGCGCGCCCAGGGTCGCTGGGCCACCCCTCCTCATCATTCCTCAGGCCATGAAGTGCCGGGGATGGCGAGCTGGGTCCTTTGTTCCCTCACCAAGTGGAAAGGCAGTTTTTTAACAAGCCAAACCGAGAAAGAAACCCCCGTCGCGATATCCCCGGCAGGGCGCACCCAGGATATCTGGTTATCTAAGCGCATGTGTATCCCAGCTGCAAAAATAAATCAATAGTATTTGAAACTGCGGAGCCCCCGGGAAAGGAGGCGGAACATGGCCACTCATTTCACCCTCGGGAGCCGCGCTCTGCGCTCGCAGCCCCGGTTCCCCTGCATCCCCGAGTCCCGAAATGGGTTAGAGAAGCAGCGAGGGAAGGGGTGGGGGCCCGGCCGCGTCACCACCCACCTGCGGCCACCACCGTGCAGCCCCAGAGCAGCAGCAGCCGCGCGCAGGTCCCCATGGCCGGGAGGAGCCGGGAGCAGCCGAGCCGGCGGGTGCGGGAGGGAGCCGAGACCTCTGGGCTGCGGGATGAAGCGCCGCCGTCCTCGGGAGGGACCCGGGCTCTGGTTTCTTCCTCCTCCCAGGGCGCCGGGCTCGGTCAGCGGGCGCCGGCAGCAGGGAGCCGGGGGCCGGGGCCGCGCGGGGCGGTGGGGTGACCCTCGCGCACCGGCCTGGCGGGGCCCGGGCACCTGGGGGACGGCAGGAGACCCGGGACCATAGCCGGCCTGGCCGAGCTGCCCCTCGGAGCGGCCCTGCGGGCTGGTCCGCCGCTAGCTCGGGGCTCGGCGACCACAGCTGCCGCTGAACTTTGCGAGACCTTTCACTTCCCGGCCGCCGCCGCCGCCGCCGCCTCCTGGGCGTCCTCCTCCGTTTTTCCCACCTCCTCTGGCCGCCCCGGCTCCGTCCCGTCCTTCTCCACGGGCAGTTCCATGCGATGCATTTTTATTGCACCGACGCCGCGGCGCTCCGGTGCCAGCCCTCCTCCCCTCGCACCTCCACCCCTTCCTCCCGCCCGCCCCCCGCGCTTGACAGCCCGGGCGGTGCAGCCAGCGCGGCCGGATCGCCACCGCCTCCCAGGGAGGGGTCCCCCGCGCCCTGACCCGCGCCCCCGCCGCCCGCTGGTCCAGTCCTCCTTAGCCCGGCCCCCGGCTGCCTTGGCACCCCTCTCGGCGCGCGCCCTGCATCCCCCCGGCGACCCCCTTGGTGCCCTCCAGCACCCACAGGCCTCCCCTGGAAAGCAATCTCCCACCTTCTCCCGGAACATTCCTAAGAGCAGTTGACTCCCTCTTGATCAGGTCAGGGCATGCCAAGGGGCTTAAAAAACCGCGAAACAGGCTAGCTAGCGCCTACTTCCCACATCCCCCAGAGAAACAAGCCCTCCCTCTTCTTCCCGCCACCCCCTGTCAGGGAGTCCCACTACCCCGGGAAGGGACACCCCAACCCAGCCCGGGGTCACCCGCACTGAGAGCGCGACAACTGCTAAGCGGCGTTCGCTGCTTCTCTGCTGCCTTTTGAGGGGTGGGGGATGTCTCGGCTAAACAATCGCTGCCTACACAATCCGAGGGTGTGCCCACTTTGGTGTGAGAGGTGTTCTCTAACTTGAAGTGCTAAAGAAGAGGGTCACGGGGTAAGCCAGTGGGCAGTTTAAGAACACCCTTGTCCAGAGGCAGGGGCATGACAAAGAGAACTCTGGTCCTTTCAAGCGCTCTCCCTTTATAGAGTATTCTGTGCTGTGAAACAGCGAGTTAGGAACTAACTTACGGGAACAATTTAGTAGCAACCACACGCAGCAAATTGTAGATAGGATTGCTCAGGGCTGGTGCTTCTGGAAAGAGATTAAATAGTCGAGTCTGGGATTTTGGCAAGTTCTGTGAAGATATAATTCTACTTACACATCCAGGGAAATTGGCAAAATCTAAGTCGACAGCACTTTGTATTGCAGTGTTCATTTTGTTCCTTTGAATATTTTCCATAAAATTAACTATGTTCCAGATACCATTCAGTTGTAGTGTCTGTTACAGATGAGGATAATTCAGAGCTTTGGGATACATGGAGATATTATTCACAATGACCCAGCCAGGAACATATAAGAAATTTCTATTTCCCAGGGGGATCTAGATTGAGGTCAGCATAATCCATTTGGGAGACATTAAAATTGTTCTTCTGGCCAACACAGGAAAGTGGCAGAAGGTGTCATGCAGCATCACCTGCTTTAGAAAACAAACCCTTTGCTGGGCGCAGTGGCTCACGCCTGTAATCCCAGCACTTTGGGAGGTTGAGGCGGGCAGATCACGAGGTCAGGGGTTCGAGACCAGCCTGGCCAACATGGAGAAACCTGGTCTCTACTAAAAATACAAAAAAATAGCTGGGCGTGGTGGCGCATGCCTGTAATCCCAGCTACTCGGGAGGCTGAGGCAGGAGAATCACTTGAACCCAGGAGGCAGAGGTTGCCCATTGCACTCCAGCCTGTGCAACAAGAGCAAAAGTCCGTCTCAAAAAAATAAAAATGAAAGAAAACAAACCCTTTGAGTTTTCAAATACTGGCAATGTTGAGGCTTTCTTCATATCTCCTAATGGGGTCATTGAAACACCTCTTCAATTAATCTTTTTACCAAATAAATGATAGGAAATTATAACAGCCAAAAGTTCTTAGCATAAATATTAACTTAATGGCAAAGCAAATTAAACAAAGGGGGAGGGATGCACATTTATTATTAACTTCTGAGTCTAGCATATTTAGGCAGAACTAATCCTTTTCTGTTTTTTAATTAACAAATAAAATTGTATGTATTTATCATGTATAACATGAAGTTTTGGAATAGGTATACAGTGTGGAATGACAAAATCTAACCAATTAACATATGCATTTATGCATATTAACATATGCATTTAAGAACACTTTACACCCACTGTCTTAGCATTTTTCAAGAATATATTTCTAAATATATAGAACACTTCACAAATTTGTATGCCATTCTCATGCAGAGGCCATACTAATCTTCTCTGCATTGTTCCAATTTTAGCATATGTGCTGCCAAAGCAATCACAGAACTACTCTATATCTCATTACAAATTTCAAAGGCATTTACTGTCTGCACGAATCCTGCATTGATAATATATTTCCTTGATTGCTGTCTAATTTCCTTTACAAGACAGCAGGCTCTCTAACGGTAGAACGGTCTTTGGCATTCAGTTTATACAAAACATTACTATGTTTTTCTGATACTTTTCCTTATTCTTAGCCAAGAACACCTACAATAAGTGTTTATTACATGTTTTTGACTGAGTTATGTTAAAACTATTGTTATATACTAAGGGACTAAGGAGACAACCAGTGCTATCAGATGATTTCCCATATTCAAAAGGACTCTGCACATTCGACACCAATACTATCTATATGAAAAAGCTCAGGAGAGAAAGTAGTCAGCATTCTGATAAACCTTATTTGCTTATATAATCCAGTTTAGTTACAAAGTATGTTTTCATTTTGAAGAAGTTGTCCAAGAAAAGGTTACCTACATAAGAAAAATCTTGAATCAGTATATTATTGCCAATGATTTTGTTTTTGAAAACATCAGTAATGGATTCAGAATATTTTACAATATTACAGATTAGTAGGAAGTTTAGCAAACTTACAGAATTTCAATAATAAGTTCCCAGAAACCACAAAATCGATAAGTTAAATCTAGAATATTCTTCAGAACTTGGAAGGAAGTTAAAAGGCTCTTTAAAAAGTAAGATTAATGGCATAGTCAGGCGTGGTGGCATGTGCCTCTGGTCCCAGCTACTTGGGAGGCTGAGGTGGGAGGATCGCTTGAGCCTGGGAAGTGGAGGCTACAGTGAGCTGTGTTGGCATCACTGCATTCCAGCCTGGGCAACAGAGTGAGACCCTGCTTCAAAATAAATAAAATAAAATAAATGGCAAAAACTCTGTGCACCAAACACTTTACTCACAGGAGAGCTTTTCAGGACCTCACTTAAATTATTCATACATTTTCGATATCTTTGGTTATGGTATTTTTGTAGATCACAGCATATTACAGGTAACAAATTAGAATGGAGCAGGATGCTGTTAAGACAGAGGATAAGCTGAGGCAATCCGGTAATGAGGAGGATGGGAAGACTCAAAAGCAGCCCTAAGTACAAAAACAAAAACAAAACACCCACACCAGCCTGAGGCCTTCTAGGGCAGAGGCAAAGCACCGAAAGGCTATAAAGGCATCACTCTACTGTAATTTAGTAGAGTAAGTGAGGTTCCTAGTGGATAGGACGTTCAGAATCAGGAGGGACCCTTAAGACCAACTTCTCACTCCATCAAACCCCTCTCCACAAAGCATCCGTCCAAAGGTCCTTCAGTTTCTATTCTAAAAACAAAAGCCTCAAAGGCAATTCTGCTCATTTTTGGCACTGTTCTATTTAACTAGGATGTTTCTCTTCTTAAAATTCTATCTGTGTTTATAGTTTAGTCATCTGCAACCACACAGAATAAGTCCAATCTCTCTTTAAATTCAATGATTTAAAGTCAAGTTTTAATTTTAACATATAACTATGCTAACTATAAACTACAGTTAAAAACTATAATTTTTAGCATTTAACTATCCTTTTAAACATCCATATGATGGGATTCCCACACTTTTCGCCATCTTAAAAAACTCTTTTCCTATATACTCCAGCTTGTTTTACACTGTGCACCTAGAATTCAACTCCAGATTTGTCTGATTAACACAGAATAGAACTAATAGTTTCCTTAACTTAGCTCTGTGGCTTATAGTTCAGTAACCTAATGTTATGTTGGCTGGTATATTTGAAGTCAACTAAAATCCTTTTTTCATATATTGGTATCTTACAGAGTCGTCAATAAAAGGTAAAATGTATTTTGTTTAACCAGAGGGAAAGATTTCCATTAAAATACATTGCATGTAGTAAGCATTCAATAAACATGAATTTGAAGAATATATCAACAAATTTAAACTGCTAAATTTGAAAAATGGTTAAAATTTTTAAAAGAAACTTCTAGTTCTCAATGAACTAATTACCTATTTTCTGAAAAAGTGATCACTTTTACAGAAAATTTCACTCTTCAACAATACTATGTACAACTGGCATTACTATACATTTCTAAGGAAAAAACTACTCTGAAAATAGTGATATTTTTAGTATACCTAGTGTTTTTTCTCCATAGAAGTATAAACATGATCTCATTTATCTTCATAGCATCAATGTGTGGGAGGGAACAGGAATAGTTGTGCCCATTTATACAAAGAGAAAGTGAGATGAAAGATGTAAGTGCCAAACTTAGATCAAACAATAAATACACACTGAAGATAGGGCCTGGGTTTTCAGATTTAAAAAAATCGTTGCTTATCTATCAATTTTCCACAACTATAATCTTATTTCTCTTTGAACTGGAAGACTATTGAAAAAAGATAAAATGAAGAATTGTTTCCATTGAAATAATCCTAGATTTTGTTTTCTACCTGGACTATGCCCTTTGAATGCCCTTTAAAAACATCATCTTGGGAATTTCCTTAAGCTTTAACCTAAGCCTCCTGAAACTGACTTTCTTATTTCATGTACTTCCTGGCTCCAGCTGCTCATTCCTAGGAAGGGAGTGAGAGCCTTTGAAAATACATGTGCTCTCCCAGGAAGGTAACCAGTACTTTTGTTAAAAAAAAAAAAAAAAAAAAAAAAACCCCCCATGCCCCCTCATGTTGAAATTAATTATATAAGGCCAAGAACTTTTTTTAAAAAAACAAAAACAAAAACAAAAACCAAGAACAGTTCTCTTGCTATTACAGATATAGCTACCATTGACAGCATTATATTGACACATTTTAAATATTTTTCCCTCTAAATGGCTCTTAGCAAAAACTTTCTCAACTTATTGCTAGTTCTGAAATTGATGAAAAGATGCTCTGAGACAAATTACTACTTTTTTTTTTTTAATACAGCGTCTCACTCTGTCACCCAGGCTGGAGTGCAGTGGTGCCATCATGGCTCACTGCAGCCTCAACCTCCCTGGCCTCAGGTGATCCTCCTGCCTCAGCCTCCTGAATAGCTGAGATTACAGGAGTGTGCTACCACACCTGGCTTATTTTTGTATTTTTTTTTTTTTTGTAGAGATGGAGATTCACAATGTTGCCCAGGCCTTGAACCCCTAAACTCAAGGAATCTGCCCACTTTGGTCTCCCAAAGTGCTGAGATTACAGGTGTGAGCCACTGTGCCTGGCCTACATTTTTTTTTTAAAGTAAAGAAATAGATTAAAAAACTACATATTGGGTTTAATGTATACTGCTTAGGAAATGTGTGCATCAAAATCTCACAAATCACCAGTAAAGAACTTACTCATGTAACCAAATACCACCTGTTCCCCAAAAAATCCTATGGAAAGAAAGAAAGAAAGAAGGGAGGGAGGGAGGAAGAAAGAAAGAAAGGAGAAGAAGAAGAAGAAAGGAGGAGGAGGAGGAGGAGAAGAAGAAGAAAAAGACAAGGAGGAGGAAGGGGAAGGGGAAGGGAGAAGGAAGAAGGAGAAGAAGAAGGAGGAGGAGGAGGAGGAAGACGAAGAAGAAGAAAAGAAGGAGGAGGAGGAGGGGAGGGGGAAGAAGAAAAGAAACAATTAGCAAAGGTCTCAGGAGGAGGAAAGAACAGTAAACACTATGAGTTGATTCCTCTTAATTTTTATCTTTTATATAGTAGTGTAGTGGTTAAGAGCATGAACTATGGGGTCTGACTCCCCAGGTTTGAATCCTGGCACCGCAGCTTATTAGCTGTGTGACTGTGGGCAAGTTACTTAACCTCTCTATGCATTGTTTACATATCTGTCCCATGAGAATAAGAAAATGCCCAATTCATAAGATTTTGAATATTAAATGAGTTCATACTTATGAAATGCTTAGAAAAGTGCAAGACACACAAGAAGCACTTTATTTTGTTAAATATGTAAAATAGTAAACTGTAAATTCATCATGTACACACAATCTCTTTTGGCCTGCCCTGAAATTCCATCTTTAAATTATATATAGATATTCAATAGGTAGAAGCTAAGTAGTTGCCCTGGCTTAATTTTTTTAAATAATTTTTAATTTTTATGGGTACATAGTAGGTATAGATATGTATGGGGTACCTGAGATGATTTGATACAGGCATGCAATGTGTAATCATCACAACATGGAAAATGGGATATCTATCCCCTCAGGCATTTATCCTTTGTGTTACAAACAATCCAGTTATATGCTTTTCATTATTTTTGAAAGTAACATTAAATTATTATTGACTATAGTCACCCTGTTGTGCTACCAAATACTGGATCTTATTCATTTTAACTATGTTTTTTGTACCCATTAACTATCCCCACCTCCCCTCACCACCTGTCCCTCCCCACCCCTGCTAACCCTTCCCTGCCTCTGGTCACCATCTTTCTACTCTCTCTCTCCATGGGCGCAATTGTTTCCATTTTTAGACCCTAAATGAGAACATGACATCCTACCAATAAGTGAGAACTGTGGCTGGCTTATTTTACTTAGCACAATGACCTCCAGCTCCACCCACGTTGTTGGTAATGACTGAATCTCTTTATTTTTATGGCTGAATACCACTCCATTATGTGTATGTATCGCATTTTCTTCATCCACCCGCCCGTTGTTGGATGCTTAGGTTGCTTCTAAATCTTGGCCATTGTGAACAGCGCTGCGACAAATGTGTGAGCACAGACATCTTTTCGATATACCGATTTCCTTTCTTTTGGGTATATACACAGCAGTGGGATTGCTGGATTGTATGGTAGCCCTGTTTTTAGTTTTTTGAGGAACCTCCAAACCATTCCCCATAGTGGCTGTACTAATTACATTCCTACAAACAGTGTGCATCCTTTTCTCTGCATCCTCGCCAGCATTTGTTATACCCTGCCTTTTGGATAGAAGCCGTTTTAACTGGGGTGAGATGATATCTCACTGTAGTCTTGATTTGCATGTCTCTGGTGACCAATGACATTGAGCACCCTTTCATATACCTGTTTGCCATTTTGTATGTCTTCTTTTGAGAATGTCTATTCAAATCTTTTGCCCACTTTTTGATCAAATTATTAGATTTTTTTCCCTATAGAGTTGTTTGAGCTCTTTATAATTCTGCTTATTAATCCCTTGTCAGGTGGGTAGTTTGCAAATATTTTCCCCTATTCTGTTGTCCTGGCATAATTTTAAATGCAGCTTAACATCTATAAAGGCACTCCACAAAAAATGAAAGTATGAAGCAGCAAATCTTCTCTAGCTGTAAGGAGAAAGAACTTAGCATTGAATGAGCACCTATAGTTTACCAGGTACAATATTGAATACAATTCTCACAACGACTCTCTAAGGCTAGGTTGTCACACCCATGGTGAGGAAACCGAAGCTTAGAAAAGCTGAAGAACTGAACCAAAGTCCCAAAGCTGAGTACACAGACAAGCCAGAATTTGAACTTCTGTGTGTCTGATTGTAAGCACAGTATACTTTCCATTTCCTCTTTTGAGAGAGGTGGTATATACAGCAAAGCAGCTAAGAGGAAGATTCTAAACCTAGACTACCAATTTTCTTCCTTGGTAAAAACACTCAATAGGACATTTTCTATCTAAACAATCACAGTTTAATAAGGTTCATGGGTTTATCCACCACCTACCTTGCTCACTCCCAAATCTCACCCATGAGTTTCAATGGTATATATCCAATTGTCTAGGGACATCTCAAATCCAACACATCCAAAACTAAACTTATTATCTTTCTCCCTTAACATGTTACTCCTCCTGTATTCCATATCTTAGTAGAATGTCACAAAAACACAAAAAAAACCACTTTTTGTGTTTCCCTGCTGGACCAACACAAAAAGAATGTCATTTTCCAAACATCTGCGAAACACTCATGTTCAGTGAAATATACTAAGTATTCTGAGGGAAAAGAATTTGGTAGTCAACTAATTTTAATATTAGGTTAAACAGATGTAAATAAGGCTTCTTAAAATCTTTAATATGCAATGTTCAATGTCAATCTCCAAGAAATGGATACAGTATTATATTAGATATGACATTCAATTGCATGAACAGAAATCCAACTCAGTAGCTTAACCAAATTGAGGTTAATTTTCCTTATAGGACAAGAAGTCGGGAAGTAGACGGTCCAATACAAATGCAGCTGCTCAAGGAAGTCATCCAGATTTGTTTGGTTTTCTCCCTCATGGGTACAAGATGGCTGTTCTGCCTCTGGGACGTGTGTTTTTATTCCAGAAAAGAGAGAAGGATAAAAAATGCATGCCAGCTGAGCCTTAAAACACTTTCCCAGTAACCTCACCCCTCTGTTTATATCTAGTTGTCTAGAACTGGGTTACATGGCCTCTCCAGACCACAAGGAAGTCTGAAGAGCTAAGCATTTTAACTGGGCACAGTGCCACCCTTAACAAAATCAGGATTCTACTGGAAAGAAGAGAAGGTTGGATATCAAGTAGACAACTACAGGAGCAGTATATGTCATCAAAAGTTAGCCATTTCAGTGATGTGTTTGGCTCAAGCACCTATTAACGTATTTAGTGGCTTCTCATTATTGGCAGACAGAATGCATGTTGCTTGGCTTGGCACCCAAGCAATGTCCCAGTTTAATGTATAATGTATAATGTTCCAGTTCCTTGCCACCCACAGTGAACAACCTGCAGTCTCCAAGATGGACAACACTGCTTCATGCCTCTAACTTCTGTGCACCCTCTCCTCCTTTTGGCTACCTCTGGCAGGTCCTTGGAAATTCATTTCTGATAATAACTGCTGTGACATCTTTCTTTCTTGGGTTCTTGTTCTAACAGGGTTCGTTTCCCTTCTATCCTCTCATAGCACCCTCTGCATCACTTTATTGTCTTCAATTATACTTTTTTCTCATATATTGGGTGAAAGAAAACTAAGAAGCAAAGTTGTATATATGCCTTGATTATCGTTTTTGGTTTTGGTTTTGTTTACCAATGGGGTCTCACTCTATTGCCCAGGCTGGAATGCAGTGGTGCAATTTCAGCTCACTGCAACCTCAACCTCTGGGCTCAGATGATCCTCACCCCTCAGCCTTCCAAGTGGCAGGGTCTACAAGTACACACCACTACGCCCAGCTAATTTTTTTTTTTTTAAGAGATGGGGGTTTTGCCATGTTGCCCAGGCTGGTCTCGAACTCCTGGGCTCAAGCAGTCCACCTGCCTTGGCCTCCCAAAGTGCTGGTATTACAGGCATGAGTCACAGTGCCCGGCCACTTTCATTATAACAACAGGAAACATACATATGAAAAACGCTGGAAAGAAATACATTAGAGATGTATTTAATCAAAACATTAGAGATGACTGTTTCTCTGGCCTCTAAACTTTCAGCAATACCGTAGGATTGTTATAATTACATTTTTATTTTATAAAATATAACAACTTAAGGCAGGATATGATAAAGCGGTGCCTGGCAGTACCTCATGAGTGGCATATAAAGTAGGCTATTAGCACAGGTGAAACTCCGTGGGCTCAGGAAGTTAAAAGAGCCACGTGGAGGAGAGGGACTGAACCTGGGCCCTAATGATTGGGTAGGTGTGGATGAATATGGTGGTGAGTGTGGACCAGCCATGCTAGTGGTGGTAGCCTAAGTGCTCAGGTGTGAATAAACAGAGTGCCTCCAAGAGAATGAGTAGAGTCTATTAGAAGAGGATTCATATAGATCCATGGAATGGGGAAGAAAAAGTAGAGGAGGGACAAACAGATAAAGGCTTTGGCAGGTCAAGCTGCTTTGTGTTGGGAGGTTCTCCGAGTCATAATCTAGAAATGACATATAATAGATTAGAAAAACATGCCGGGCACAGTGGCTCATGTCTGTAATCCCAGCACTTTGGGAGGCTGAGGCGGACGGATCACGAGGTCAGGAGTTCGAAACCAGCCTGACCAACATGGTGAAACCCTGTCTCTATTAAAAATACACAAAAAAAAAAAAAAAAAAATAGCCAGGTGTGGTGGCACGCACCTCTAATCCCAGCAACTCAGGAGGCTGAAGCAGGAGAATCACTTGAACCCAGAGGCAGCGGTTACAGTGAGCTGAGATAGTGCCATTGCACTCAGCCTGAGCGAGACTCCGTCTCAAAAAAAAAAAAGAAAAAAAGAAGAGAAAGAAGACTTGAAAGGTGAGCTAAGGGCTACTTTATGAGAATACCTGGGTCTACACCAAAATGAGGATAGGGATAATGGACAAAGTTGGGGGGAACTGAAGAAGAACTAAAAAGAAATTGATAGAATTTTGTAACTGACCATGGGATTGGCAGAAGACTGTCTTCGGGGGCCGGTGCAGTGGCTCATGCCTGTAATCCCAGCACTTTGGGTGGCTGAGGCAGGCAGATCACTTGAGGTTAGGAGTTTGAAACCAGCTTGGCCAACATGGCGAAATCCCGTCTCTACTAAAAATACAAAAATTAGGTGGGCGTGGTGGTGCATGCCTCTAATTCCAGCTACTCAGGAGGCTAAGGCAGGAGAATCACTTGAACCCCATGGGGAGTGGGGGTGGAAGGGATGCGGGGGGAACAAAAAAAGTGACTTGGGTTGAGGGCTCTGAGTCTCATTAGATGAAAAAATAATAATCTTTTTTGCAGAAATAGGAAAATCAGGAAATGTAGCTGGATTGGGTGGTGACTGATTCCATTTGGAACAGCTTGACTTAGAGAGGGTGGCAGACCAGTCATGTCCAGCAGATGGTTAAACTGGCTTTGAAGCTTAGCAAAGCAGTAAGAAGATAAAATTCATAATGTTACCTAATTCATCAATATCCTGATAAAACGTTAGCATGGGAAAAGACCTTGGAAGTCATTAGTCCAACCTTTTCTGAGAAAACTAAAGTCCATTTAAAACTTTTAGGCCTCAGCCTAGTCAAGGTTATTCAGCTAGTTAAGTTTGGTGACTAAGTTAGGTTTGCAGATTTAGTCTTTTCTTTGCCTGGTACTCTTATATAAGCAATTGAGAGTACAAAGATTCTACTTAATTTTTCTAGCTCTGTAGCTAAAATCAAAGAAAGCACTATTCACAATCCTCTGAAGCAGCAATTTGATTTAACAAAACCTTTGTCCACAGGTGGGATTTCAAGATATATAATATAGTAGAATATGTTCAAGCTCTTAATTAAGCTAGATATGCTTCTGGGTTGGTTTTACCTATAGGTCCTAATTACTCCAGACACTTTCTGTTCCTAAACCTGTGCTGCAATTTCAAATACAAGTGCCTTTCTGAATATTTTTATTACAAACTGTACAAGATTACAGTGCAATCTAGAGGGTAAATCTATGACACAATTTGTTTCAATCCTAAATTCAGTATCATTGACCTCATGTCAAAAAAGACATTCAGTTATCAGCAACATTAGAAAAACTTCATTAAGCAATATTAAATCCGTACCACCTCAGAGCTCAAATTAATGGTTTCAGGGTGTTAATACATTTTGAAAACCTGTGAATGAATTTTAAGCAAATTGGTTTGGGAGGCCAAGGCAAGGTGGATCATCTGACTTCAGGAGTTCGAGAACTGTCTGTTCAACATGGTGAAATGCCATCTCTACTAAAAATACAAAAAATTAGCCAAGTATGGTAGGGGAACCTGTAATCCCAGCTACTGTGGAGGCTGAGGCAGGAGAATAGCTTCAACCTGGGAGGTGGAGACTGCAGTGAGCCAAGATCGTGCCATTGCACTCCAGCCTGGGCAACCAGAGTGAAACTCCATCTCAAAAAAGAGAAAAAAAAAAATTAAGCAAATTGGAAGGCCATAGCCACTCAGGTTACAATAAAAATAAGTCCATTTACGTTTCTGCATGCTTCAAAATAACACCTCAAACGTTCTACCTTAGACCTTCTCTACTTAAAAATGCTACTTACTCACAGAGATATTCCTCACTAAATTTGAGGAATTAAAACTTTAAAGCCAAATTAGTTCAAAAATATTCATTGCTCTGAAGCCCAAGCACTTTTTCATGCGTGTAGTAAGTCTCTCTAACATAACTATTGAAGATTCCTTCATCATAAAGAAAAAGTATATCATTTACCCACGATCTGTTCTCCTTCAGAAATGTTTGAATGAATATAAGTTTTATTGCAAACAGAGAAGAAGGAATCTTTTTTCAAAAAAATTAGGAATTCCTGTTAGAATGCATGATATTTCTATTATGAACAGAACCATGTCTTTGGTAAAGTAATCTTTTAGAGTTATAGTAACACTTTGAAGATAATATTAAACTTTACATTGAAAAGAATCCTGAAGTGGCAGGGGAGTTTCCAGTCTACTAATGACCCTATAGGAAGGGTGAAGGAGGTACAGATTACTATCTCTTACTCTGAAATTTAAAAAATCACAGCCTGCAGACTTGAGGTAATAAGTAGCTAAAGTCAGTAGCTTTGAATTCTTTTCTCAGTCTCACTGGTATGGTCTTAGGTATGGCACTTTTAAATACACAAAGAGAATCAAATATACTTACTGTTTCTCAGCATGTAGTGTTTTTCCAATATATACAAGGACATCTAAGTGCCCCATTTGTGAACTCCAGATATCTATCAATTAGTAAATAGATATCTTGAAAATGCATATCATTCAAAGAAATACATCAATAGAGTCCAACAGAGAAATGAAAACTTCCCTGTACAAATCTAGGTGAGCCTGTCCTAATGTGCTACTTTTCTTTTTTTTTTTTTGAGATGGAGTCTTGCTCTGTCACCCAGGCTAGGGTGCAGTGGCGCAATCTTGGCTCACTGCAGCTGCTGCCTCCCGAATTCTAGCGATCCTCCTGCCTCAGCCTCCTAAGTAGCTGGGATTACAGGCATGTGCTACCATGCCTGGTTAATTTTTTAAAATATTTTTAGTAGAGATGGGGTTTCACCATGTTGGCCAGGCTAGTCTTGAACTCCTGACCTCAGGTGATCCGCCTGCCTCAGCCTCCCAAAGTGCTGGGATTACAGGCGTATGCTACCATGCCTGGCCCTAATGTGCTTACTTTTGATAGACTTTTTTTTCTCATTATAACCAATAACAAATAGCCATTTATTGGGGATTTAATGTACAGCAGGCCTTGTGCTAAACACTCTACATACAAGATCACCTTCAGACCTCTTAGTCGCCCTAGGGAGAGACTGTCAATTGTCATCCTTGCTTTACAAAGTAGAATTGAGAATCACCCAACTAGTAAATAATAGCGCTGAGATTGTAAACCAACCACTGGACTCCAAGGCCCATGAGTGAAACCACTGTGTTCTTCATGGGTCTTTGGGAAATACAGAAAAGCAGTTAGTAGGGCAAACATATCTTCCAAAGAAACTGAGGCAGGAAAATAGGTTCTGGAAGCAGGGAACATAAGGCTGATTCACACTTCAGCTATAACAGCAATTATCCTCTCCATAGGGCATAGACCATAAATGACTTTGTAACTACCTCATCCTCTTCATTTACATAGGGTGTACCTGAAGTAACAAATGGAATTCTCTAGGTACTTAAACTCCCCAAAATTCTGTAACTGGGCCTTTGAGCCTCAATGCTTAGGCCCGTTCCCACACTGGGGACTGTACTTTCATTTTCAATAAAACCCTTCACTCCTTCCTTGTGGTGTTTGTGCGTTTTGTCCAATTCTTTGTTCAAAATGCCAAAAACCTGGACACCCTCCACCGTTAACAAAACCAGCTTTCATTTTGGTATGTCTCCTTCTAATCTTATATCTAGCCATACAATTTTTGTTCCATATTTTCTTTGCTTTTTTTTTAGACAGAGTTTCGCTCTTGTTGCCCAGGTTGGAGTGCAGTGGCTCGATCTCGGCTCACTGCAACTTCCACCTCCCGGGTTCAAGTGATTCTCCTGCCTCAGGCTCCCTAGTAGCTGGGATTGCAGGCATCTGCCACCATGCCTGGCTAATTTTTTGTATTTTTAAATAGAGAAGGGGTTTCACCATGTTGGCCAGGTTGGTCTCGAACTCCTGACCTCGGGTGATCCACCTGCCTTAGCCTCCCAAAGTGCTGGGATTACAGGCATGAGCCACTGCACTCAGCCTTTCTTCACTTATTATTATTAGAAATTTTACATAAACATCAGTTTTCGTGCCTGATCCATACTGTTCCAGTGAGTGGATCTACGTCATAATACTTAATGCCACATTTATCTGGACACTTGTGTTATTTTCAGATTTTTGCTATTATTCATAATATTTTTATAGCTGTTTCTGTCAAATAAACATTGTTAATCTGAGATTTAAAAAAAAATTATTCCCTATAATCATTAAAATGAAAATACCAGGTCAAAGAGAAGTTACATTTAAGCCACATTGTCAAATTTCTCTCCAAAAAGGCTGCATCCATCTGTACAACTATCACTAATGTATGGTGCCTATTTCACCCCACCCATACCAGCATTGAATATTATGCTTTAAAAGTAGAAATTTCCCAATTTGGTTTGTGAAAAGTGATATTTATATTAGTATTTATTTTATTGGATTATATGTAAAATTGAACCTTTTTTCTATGCTTGCTAATCAGTTTTATTTCACCCTTTTTACCAGCTTTCTAAGGTGGCATTTCCAATTTTCTATGGAAATTAGACCTTTCCCCATTTCTAGTATATGCATTTAATGCTAAAAATTTCCCTCTAAGCACTGCTTTTGCTGTGTCCTATGAATTTTGGTAAGTTGTACTTTTATTTACATTTAATTCAAAATATTTAAAATTTTCTCTTGAGATTTCTCCTTTGGCTCATAGGTTACTTAGAAACATGTTGTTTAATTTGCAGATATTTGGGGATTCTCCAGTTAACTTTTCTGAGATCATATTTTGTATAATTTCTATTCTTTTAAATTTGTTAAGGTATGTTTAACGGCCCAGCATATGGCCTATCTTTGTGTATACATCATGTGAGTTTGAAAAGAATGTGTAATTCAGCTGTTGTTGAAGTACTTGATATATGTCCAGTAGGTCAAATTAATTGATCTGTTCAGGTCATCTATAGCTTTACTATTTTCACCTTTTTCAAATGATAGTCATTGTTTGCAACTAGTAAACAACAGAAGAGGAAAGTAAACAGAAAACGAATTACACTTTTAGTGTATATTGTAGGAAACAGATTGCCATGCATGCTTTCTATGAAGCTTTTGGTTTGTATCTATCACCACTTTCCACAATGAAGAGGATGTAAGAGAGGAAAAGCAGGGTAAGAGGGTGAGTTGGAAACACAGAATAAATTGTTGAAAGGAAACACCAAACACCTGACTAGTCTGAGATTTTTTCCATATTTTATATTATGATTTCATGCCTATTGAGAAAATAAATGGAACTCTTGGTTTTTAACACAAAAGTGATAGTATAACTCTTTAAAAAGGTATCTATATAATCTTATGTTTTAAACTGGCCCTCTTTTTCACTGAAAAATACCAAAAACTCATGGCTATAGAGTTGGAAGGGTAACTGTAGTACAGAAAGTTTGGCCGATTACATAGTGTTATAGTTTTAAGAGCTGCTTCCAAAGCAATCAGACTATTCGGAAAAACTTTTTCATAACAAATGTGTTCTTCCTTTAAAATGTAAACAATGAGCCAATCTTAGAAGCAAACATTGACCACAGAGTCATATCAAGTCCGTTGTTTTAAGAGCTTTAGTTTTAACAGTGTAAAAACGTGAAGGATAGGTTTACTTTTTAACTCCAACCCTGTTCAAAGATCACTTATTGGCCTCTGAAGGAACAGGTGGCATGCCTGTTATAGTTTAACAGGTAGCCTCTGGGTGAGGTATAGTAGTTCAGATGCCTTTGGATGCTTTGGATGCTCTCATGTGTGGCAGTATGCACTTGCTAAAACATTCTTCTCTCTGGATCTGGAAGCCTAGAGTCTATATCCATATTAGGCACTAGGCAGGTACTCCAGACTTCTGAGTCATGGATGAAAAATGCCATCTTGCAACTGATGCAGCAATTCCTTTGCCAAGAAATCATCACTTGAAATATGCAAGTTCCCAGTAAATAAGATTGATTTTCTATCTGTAACATATATCTGAGTATTCATCCTTTTGATAACAAAATTTACAGGGAATATTTTTCTATTAGAGGCATCATTAATCATACTAGGCTCTCCAAAGAATTCCAGATTCACTTCAAATACCAGCAACTCAATTCTAGTCTACTACTCAGATCTGTTGGTTGAGTTGAATTGGAATTGTATTATATTTATAGTTAATTTAAGGAGTATTTACATCTTTAGGGATTTGAGTTTACATTTTTATAAATGTGGTATATTCTCCATGTATTTAGGTCCTCTTTAAGACATGTCAACAAAGTTGCATAATTTTCCTCATAAAAATCTTGCCATTTACTAGATTAATTCCTAGACATATTTTTGATTATTTTATATATATTCAAAAGTAATATTTCTTAATATTTGCTGTATGGAAATGTAATTGATTTTTGTATATTGATCTTATATCCAGCAACCTTACTAAATTCCTAATTCTAATACTTTGTAGTCTCTTATGCCTAACTACATGTTTCCATATAAACAACCATATTGTGTACATTTACGGATCATTTATCTCTTCTTTCCAATCTTTATAATTTTATTTGTTTTTCTTTTCTAATTACACTGGCTAGAATATTTAGTACCTTTTGAATAGTCACAATATTGGAGGAGTGGTGATATCCTTTATTATCTTTGTGAGGTAAGCAATATGCTTTAAAACTTTATTCTTTTTTTTCTTTTATGATTCAGTCTCTGTAGAGACTGCCAAAAATTGCCAACGCTGACTATATTTCAAGTTGTCATGGTGGGGTATTGGGAAAAGTTTTCAACTGACAATAATCATGCCTTGGATAAACTCCATTGGCTATGATACTGCCACTGTGCAAAGCTAAAATATTTGTTTTTTAGCTGGCAGTAGATGTTTTGTGCCGAGAGAATTCAAGCTATGTAATCTGCACTATTGCTAGAGTCATTTCCTTTCTTAAATATTTTCTCCTATGTTTACTGTCTCTACTAATTGATTTGTCCTTTACACACTCTAAGTCCAAATTTTACATTTGCTTTTCTCATTTCCAATGGTATGCTTTTGTGAAATTGAATATTGATTGTGGAATCTCCTACTGAAAACTTTTTTCTCTTTTCACTCAAGGTATAATGCTTCTTAATATTCATGGCTTCTAGAAAGAATTAAATTTAAAAATAAAATTTACCTTCAAAGACAATGAAATGACCATGGATCTACCAAATACTTCCATAAAATGTTCTTTATTTTTTCCTACAGTATTCTCAGTACTCCCAAATATGCAGGTTGCTTTGTTGCACAACATTGGGAATGCCATCCACATCACTGTTTGTGTGAATAGCAAGTCCTGGGATTCTGCAGTGTGTAATCGTCAAGGCTGAATGTGGTAGCCCTGCCTATGCTTTTCACTTTTCTGTCTAATTAGTACTGTGGGGTCTCTCTCAAGCAATTAGTGATAATCTAGTAATGCCTAACTCCAGAAGCAATTCTAAATATGTTTCAAAAAAAATTCTACTTTTGGCTGCAAGCAGAAAAAAATATCATTCCTGGAAGATATGTTATGATAATACAGCTTTAATAGGCAACCTCATTCTATGTCAAATCAGTGTTGACACAATATTCTTTTGTTTAGTATTATGTAATTAAGTAAATTGTCAATTCTGTTTCTATAAACACAACTAGGATGAGGTAAAAAAATGGGAAGAGAGGGGAGGAATTCATTTGGTGAAAGAATCGACACAATAGTAATATAATTACAACTCTCACTAGTAGTAATAATAATACTTGTGATGGGATGAGAATGGTAAGGTAGTAACAATCATCATGATCACCACCATCATAATGATGCTGATATGCCCATGAATCCTAGTTTTTTGGCTTAGTTCCAAGTTTAAGTTGCATTATGGTTTAGTTTCTGCCATAAAAAATTCTTCAAAGCAGACAGGGAGAGGATTTCACAGTAAAGCTTCTGCTTTCTCACTAAGAAATGATATATGCCAAACTTATAGTGACACAAGATTACCAATTATATTATAACTTTTCAAACTCTCATCCTATGTACAAGCACGGTCAGAAACAAGAAGCTTTCTTTAGACAGGCAGGCCTTTAGTTATATACTAAAAAGAGCAAAGACTATAGCCAGTTCATCTTTTAGCTGCATATCTAGAGTTTTAAAGTTTTTAACTTTAAGTTGCTTAAGTTGTTTAGAGTTTTAAGTTACATATATATAATATACATTGTAGGTAATATGGAGAGACTTTATAGAGATAGATGGATATACACCTATATGCAGTGAATGTATTTGTGGAATATCTTATTCATTCAGTATTGGATAGCACAGGTCTAGATCTCACAGTGGGTAATACCACAAAGGTGTGCAATAATGTGTGCAAAGTGCAGAGTAAGTGCATATAAATAGCTTGCACTAGCAGAAAAACCACCGAATGGAGCCAAAAGAGGAATATAAGTCAATCATGATCCTGGTAGAATAAAGTTGAGATGCTCTGGTGTGTCTGCAAATAATGATGCTAGTGAAAGAGCTAAACAGAAGACAAAAATAGAGACCGCAGGTTCTAAGAAAATGTTATGCACAGTCAAGAGTTGGAAAGCAACTTAACTTAAAAAAAAAAAACAACAAAAAACTACCCTGGCAGTGTATAAGGCATACTAGGCTTGCTGCTAATATGAAGTAGCCAGGGATATTTGTCTTTCTATCACTGGTGCCAAGCACAGGATGAGTCTCAATAAATATTTGTCAACAATAGAGGAAGAGTGATCAATTAGACAGCTACATGGCCTACTTAAAAATACTACACTTCACCAATGTCGCATGTGGTTCAAGAAAAATCTGTTTCTGAGTTGTTTTTGTGGGTGTGGTTCACAGACAACGTTGGTGACACATCCAGAAAGATGGAAAGCAGAATGAGAACGAGTGCTACAAAAAGTGATCTCACTGCAACAGCATGGGTGGGCCTGGGAGTCAGTTCTCATGCAAGCCCATTAGTTCTAGAAAGTTCTCATATGACTAAGAGAAAGCTGACAGGAGTCAAACAGATTTCATCATTAAACAAACAGAAAATATCAAGTAAGTAAGGGGAAATGTCGAATGAGGTTGGGAGAAAACATTTTTAGATACTTTTATAGCCTCCTGCCTCTTTCATTCTCTTTCTCAATCAGCTCTTCTCCTACCCCACCCAATGACCTTCTCCTACCCTTACCCCAGGAACCCTAACAAAGCAGGCAAGAGCAGTCTTTGGAAGTTAAGTAACTTGCACAAGATTACCTAAGAAGAGGCTGATATACCCTGAATGTTTGTGTTCCTCCAAAATTCATATGTTGAAACCTAACCCCCGAGGTGATGGTATTAGAAGGTAGTAGGTGATTACATCACCTCATGAATGGGATTAGTGCCCTTAGTGCCAGAGGAAGCCTGTTTGCCCTGTTCACGCCCTTCTGCCATGGGAGGATGCCTTGAGAAGGTGTGATTTCTGAAGCAGAGAGAGGACCAGACATCTAATCAGCTGCTGCCTTAATGGTGGACTTTTCAGCCTCCAGAACTATGAGGAATAAATTTCTGTTGCTTATCAATTACCTAAAATGTTTTGTTACAGCAGCAGGAACAGGAACCTCTGCCTCTAAGATGGAGGCAGAGCCAGGATTTGAAAAATTAGATACCAGAGCTCCCGGTCATTATTATACTAAACCAGATCACGCAGTAGTAACATTGCAGGCAGAAAGCAAAATGCCTTCAAAGTCATTTTCTTAGCATTCTGTCATGAAGCAGCAATTATCCTTCAACTCAGTCTTAAACCAAAGGTTGCAACCTTCCTTACCAGAAAAAAACCACCTAAGTTTTAAAATCACCCACCAATATAAAACAAGAAAACAACAAAGGTTCGGAAATCTCCAGCAATAAAGAATAGAGGAGGGAGAGGGCAGTGTGAATATGTTACTCCTACTTAGCCTTATTCATAAAATGGGAGTAATAATAACACATATCTTAGAAGATTGTGGTAGAATTAAATACCTTAATTAAAGCCCTCAGAATAATGTTTGACACATCATAAACATTTAATAAAAGTTAATTATTATTTATCTTTTTCCTACCACGTGCAGTGGAGCTTTTAAAAATTTTTTTTTGCTGATTAGCCTATAGTAAATTGCAATGTGTCTCTAGTTCCTGAGGCCTAAGGATGTGATGTCCAGAAATGTACTCATATTTTTAAAAATTCTATACAATTTATTTGGATAATTCCATGCTGTGATAGTAATAATGCAATAATACTAACCCCCCACATCATGTTATTTTAACCAGACATTTTTATTGCTCTAACCAAAGCAAATTAAAATATTACTGATTGTGCTGCAAAAGTAGAATGGTGAAATGGTTAGGAGCCTAGACACTCATGTTTTAACTCCAGGTTAGAATCCCACTCACTAGCAGAGTGGCTTTGGGCAAATAATCTACCTTCTTTGTGCCTCAGTTTCCTCATCTGTAAACTGGGATACTACAAGCATTTCTCTCAGAGATTTGTAATGAGGACTGTATTAGTCTATTCTTGCACTGCTATAAAGAACTACCTGAGACTGGGTAATTTATGAAGAAAATAAGTTTAATTGGTTCATAGTTCCACAGGTGTAACAGGAAGCATGAGGCCTCAGGAATCACACAATCATGGTGGAAGGCAAAGGGGAAGCAAGGACCTTCTTCGCAGGGTAGTAGGAGAGAGAGAGAGCGTGCGGAGAACCGCCACACACTTTTAAACCATCAGATCTCTTGAGAACTCACTATCACGAGAACAGCATGGGAGAATTCATCCCTATGATCCAATCACCTCCCACACCAGGTTTCTCCCTCGACATGTGGGGATTAGAATTCGAGATGAGATTTGGGTGGGGACACAGAGCAGAATCATACTAGGTATAGTATCTTGCACATAGTATGTACTTATATAAGTTGTTTCTTTTATACTTTTTCCATAGAGCTAAGAAAATATATTTTGCCAGTTGATTTTTATAAACTTATTAGTAAAATGTCCATACAGAAACATTTACATTTCCTTACTCTAAATGTCCAAAATATATTTAATACATTGTTGAAATTAAAGGTTTTCCGTCAGTTTAATTTTAATATATTGTAGTTATTGCTTTAATTCTATTTTAATCTTTAGATGTGTAGTTAAGGTCACTGCCTTTCACTGTCCCAGCCTATTTATTTTCTCAAAATCCATGCATAAGCTTAAATTAGAATGTTTATGTAATTTACTAGTAAATTCCCTAACAAAGTAAACTATTAGACTATCACAAAATGATACATTCTTAGACTATTTTTTATCTTTATATACAGACATTGCTAACCATCATAAGCCCTATGATTTTAAAAAGACATGTATATATTTTTAATTTTTATGCTCAGCTACCACTATGAAGTATTGAAATTAACAACAGCCTCAAGTCAAGCTGTGAAAAATGCTAGTGAATCATCACATTTTAATGATGCTTAATTTTTAGGCTTCCTGTGTGAATTAGCTACGAGATACAGCAATTTAAAGAATAATGACTAAACTCTTTCCTATTTCCTGCTTAATTTCCTTTTAAAGAAAAGTATTGGACTTTAAAAAATATTACTCAGACATTTTTAAATAAAGAAAACCAAGGAATTAGAATTCTCTTAACAAGCACATGTTCTAGGGCAGCAGTCCCTAGTCTTTCTAGCACCAGGGACTGGTTTCACGGAAGACAATTTTTCCACGGATGGGGTTGGAGGGGGGATGGTTTTGGGATGAAACTGTTCCATCTTAGATCATCAGGCATGAGTTAGATTCTCATAAAGAGCCTGCAGCCTAGCTCCCTTGCATGCACAGTTCACAATAGGGTTCGAATTCCTTTGAGAATCTATTGCTACCACTGATCTGACAGGAAGCGGAGCTCACAAGTGGTAATGCTGGCCTGCCATTCAACCTCCTGCTGAGCAGGCTGGTTCCTAAGAGGCCACGGACCAGGAGCTGGAGATCCCTGTTCTAGAGTGAAGAATTTCAGATGAAGAAATAAGTGACTAAAATGAAAGCACTTTCATAAGTTTAGAAAGGATGGCTCTACATAGATCTACATAAGAAAAAAAATCAATCAAATAATAACTCTGTCACGTTGATGTATCTTGTTGAATCTTCTAGTCCCTTCCCAATGTCTAGCATGGTAAACACACTTGCAGGCCAGGTCTAAGTGGCATTAGGGAAGCACAACAGTGACAACAGCACCTTGGGAAGTACCATAAGCAGAGAAGGTTTGCCATTTGGGTCACTCCCAGGAAAGTTGTAGAGGCAAAAAAAAAAAAAAAAAAAAAAAGCAAAACCACAAAGGCATTATTTTAAAAGGTTAATTTGTTGTTGTGGTTATTATTATTATTTTGAGAAGAAGTCTCACTC
The DNA here is from genome assembly GCF_009761245.1 of Sapajus apella. NCBI lineage: Eukaryota > Metazoa > Chordata > Mammalia > Primates > Cebidae > Sapajus > Sapajus apella. The sequence continues at coordinate 54,359,266 of NW_022436942.1, forward strand.
TGTGGCCCAGGCTGGAGTGCAGTGGCACAAGCTTGGCTCACTGCAATCTCCACCTCCCAGGTTCAGGCAATTCTCCTGCCTCAGCCTCCCGAGTAGCTGGGATTACAGGTGTATGCCACCACGCCCAGCTAATTTTTATATTTTTAGTAGAGACAAGGTTTCACCATGTTGGTCAGGCTGGTCTTGAACTCCTGACCTCGTGATCCACCTGCCTTGGCCTCCCAAAGTGCTGGGATTACAGGTGTGAGCCACCGCGCCCTGCCTATTATTATTATTTTTGAGACAGAGTCTTGCTCTGTTGCCCAGGCTGGAGGGCAATGGCATGATCTCTGCTCACCACAACCTCTGCCTTCTGGGTTCAAGTGATTCTCCTGCCTCAGCCTCCGGAGTAGCTGGGATTACAGGTGCGTGCCACCACGCACAGCTAATTGTTTGTATTTTCAGTAGAGATGGGGCTTCAGCATGTTGGCTAGTCTTGAACTCCTAACCTTGTGATGCGCCCATCTCGGCCTTCCAAAGTGCTGGGATTACAGGCGTGAGCCACCGTGCCGGCCTTATTATTATTTTTTTATTTTATTCTAAGTCTTGGAATACATGTGCAAATGTGTAGGTTTGTTACATAGGTATATATATGCCATAGTGGTTTGCTGCACCCATCAACCCGTCATCTAGATTTTAAGCCCCAAATACATTAGGTATTTGTCCTAATGCTCTCCCTCCCCTTGCCCCTCATCGCGTGAAAGGCCCTGGTGTGTGATGTTTAAAATGATTAACTTATAAAAAAGGCAAAGTGATCAGCTTTCAAATTAATAATTATTGAAAACATTAAACTCACATTGCTAAGGGTGTAGAGCTTTGTCCTTTTAGGGAACTGAATATTTTCTAATTTTTTATACAAAATTTAAAACTCTTCTTATTTAAAATCGATTGACTACCAAAAATGTGTGACTACCAAAAATGTGCTACCATTCCATGATTTGTAAAGAATTAGCTTTAGTACTCTTTTTAGAGTGTAGGTTGAAAAGGCATTTTACTTTCCACCTCAGAGTAATTTTTAAACCACATCAATTATTTTTCATATTCAGCTGTTTTTTATCCGCAAATTATTGCTTTAGGCGTTTTTACTTTACCACACATTTCAGAAGAGAAGGAATGAAGGGGAACCAGCTAATCTACAAATGTTTTACCTACAGTAGATCAGGCCAAAAAAAAAAAGGAGGGGGGAAGAATATGACCCAAAGTTCTTTAGAAATAAGAACTGCTTATTAATGGTCTAAACCAGGGATGTCCAATCTTTTGGCTTCCCTGAGCCACATTGGAAGAAGAAGAACTGTCTTGGGACACACAGAAATTACACTAACACTAACAAAAGCTGACAAGCCAAAAAACAAAAAAAAATTCATAATGTTTTAAGAAAGTTTATGGATTTGTATCAGATTGTAAGCCTCTTGAGAACAATCTTGTGCTTTATTTACACTTCCCAGCACATAAGTAAACATTCCCCAACAAAATGCATAAATGGTAGGGGAAAAAAGTAAATTGGAAATCAACTCTTTAGTGATGATTAAATGCAAGTAAAGTAGATTATGTATTTAGGGTTTACCAAGCTTGATAAATAAAAGCACAAGATTGTTCTCAAGAAGCTTACAATCTGATTTGGCATGCAATAATTTGCACATAAAGCAATGAAAGACTACTATAAAAGCAATAAAACATGCTAGAGACTTGGAGACCCAGAAGAAAGAAAAAAAAAGCTGGATAGCAACTATGATAAGGTTTGGATATGCTAAAGAGGTGCAAGAAAGACATTCTCCAAAGGCAGGCATGAAGGTTTAAAATGAATAAGGGGCTGGGCATGGTGGCTCACACCTGTAATCCCCAGCACTTTGAGAGGCAGAAGTGGGAGGATCACTTAAACTCAGGAATTGGAGACCAGCCTGGGTGACATACTGAGACCTCATCTCTACTAAAAATAACAAAAATTAGCCAGGCATGGTGGTACAAACCTGTATTTCCAGCTACTCAGGAGGCTGAGGTGGGCTGAGGCTACAATGAGCTATGATCATGCCATTACACTCTAGAAGGAGTGTGATGTATTTTCTGTTTGCTAAAATTATACTGTTTTGGATTCACCTGTTTATTTCTATTGTGTTCTTCTATGGAGAAAAGAGTATAAGACCTTGAGATGTTCATCTGTCAATGACAAGGAGATATAATTTGGCCCAGAAAGAAAGTCTATCGATCCAAGGAGCAGCTTAGACACAGAGCTGTTTTCAGTAATATCCAAGCCTCATGTAATCCACCACCAGGAGTCCTCACCAAACTTCCCCCCAAGCTGAGTAATTCTAAACTTTAGAAAATGCTAATAATTTTTAAAGTGTCAAGAAATTAGGGTAAAATGAACACTTAAATTTGGTATATGATATGAACACATACAAACAAAATATTTTATTATAGAACCATACATTGATGATGATCAAATGAGATGATAGAATCATGGCTCTATAAATAGAAACACAAGTCTATTGACTAAGCCCACAATGACTCATGTAGGATGATATCTTCTAGAGAAAAATATGGTCATTCAATCAAGTACTTGTGATAATAGTTTTTAGAAAGAGAAGTCAGATGATTCCAAGTTCTAAAGTCAGAGAGAAATAGTTAAGTCAGTAACTGAAAACTTACAGATTTTATTGGATAAATGTTTAAGTAGTTGTGAAAATATAAATTTTTCTCCAGAGAGTTAAAATGCCTGAGTACTGACCCTCCTTTGTTTGTAATTGACAAAAATCCTAGGATGTTTTCTTCAAGAAAATTATCGGTATAAACATTTTAACTTTCTGGAGAAAACTTTATATATAATGATAATTTTCTTGAAGAAAACATCCTAGGATTTTTGTCAATTACAAACAAAGGAGGGTTAGCACTTAGGCTCTTTGTTTTTAACTGCCTAAAAAAACCCTGTTGCTTAGGGTTTTTCTTTAACTGCCTAAAAACTCCGAATTTTTCATTAACTGCCTAAAAAAAACCCTGTTGCTTAGAGATCTTTATGACTCCGATAAAGGGTATATGTTCTTCTGTATCTACTAGAAAGAGGTGTAGAAGTTTTTGGTGGTTGAATAATTAGAACCCAAGTTAGATACTGTTTTCTCTCTCTCTCTCTCTCTTTTTTTTTTTTGAGATGCAGCCTCACTCTGTTGCCCAGGCTGTAGTGCAGTGGGGCGATCTCGGCTCACTGCAACCTCTGCTGCTGGGGTTCAAGCAGCTCTCCTGCCTCAGCTTCTTGAATAGCTGAGATTACAGGCATCTGCCACTGTACCCGGCTAATTTTTGTAGTTTTTAGTAGAGACGGGGTTTCACCATCTTGGCCAGGCTGGTCTTGAACTTCTGACCTCATGATCCACCCACCTCGGCCTTGCAAAGTGCTGGGATTACAGGTGTGAGCCACAGCGACCAGCCAGATTCTGCTTTCTTAAAGCAGCATCCATTTTTGCATGTAATTTCACAATCGGTGCTATGACCCGCTAAGTCTATAAATGGTCACTGCATCAAATCAGGACTCTAAGATACTACTGTTTTACTTTACCATGGCCTAGCATATATAGCAAAGTTGCATAATAGAAGAAAAACAAACGCTGGTTTTACCATTCTCATGGCATTAACATAATCTCCAGTGAGTAAAATGATACTGCTTAAAAATTGCCGCAATTTATCTATTGTAACTATAGCCTATAATGTACTTTCAGTAACAAGGTGATTATGATAAAGAAGAATGCTGGCCAGGTGCGGTGGCTCACACCTGTAATCCCAACACTTTGGGGGACTGAGTCAGGAGAATTGCTTAAACCCAGGAGTTTGAGACCAGCCTTGGTAACATAGCAAGACATCATCAATACAAAAAATTTTTTAAATTAGCTGAGCATAGTGACACATGCGTGAAGTTCCTGCTTCAGAGGTTGAAGTAAGAGGATCACTTGAGCCCAGGAAGTCAAAGCTACAGTGAGCCATGATCACACCGCTGCCCTCTATTTTGGGCAACAGAATGAAACTCCATCTCATTAAAAAAGAAGAAGAAGAAGAAAAATCCTCTTTGTCATTCAACATCTGATTTTGAAAGCTTGATAATGTAGCTAATAGAATTGAGGGTCCCTGGAAAGAGGGGGCCCCTGGAAAAAAGTCTTTTTTTTTTTTTTTTGAGACAATCTCACTCTGTAGCCCAGGCTGGAGTGCAGTGGTGCAATCATAGCTCATTGCAGTCTCGACCTCCCAGGCTCAAGCAACCCTCCCGCCTCAGCCTCCCAAGTAGCTGGGACCACAGGCAGCGTCACCACGCCTGTCTAATTTTCTAAAACTTTTTTGTAGGGCAGGGTCTCACTATGTTGCTCAGGCTGATGTCAAACACCTGGGCTCAACAGATCCTCCTGCCTTGGCAACCCAAAGTGCTAGGATTACAGGTGTGAGCCATTGTGCCCAGCCTAAGCAGTCTTTTTAATAAGAAAAGACTCTGGAGCAAAGAAGATAAAGGAGTTTCAATCTTATTTGATTTAGAGTATCTTCATACTATGTAGTGAAAGTTCATTAATTGTATTTAAACAATGAACTAATTTCACCTAGTTTGCGCTATTCTGTAAATTTATGATGCAAGAAAATCAGTAATAAAATTATAAAATAGTTCTTTCCAGTTAGAAGGTGTAAAATGAAAACAGGCAGATAATTATTCAGGCACTAGAAAATATTGTTAATATGTGGAGCAACTCCTAGGGTTTGGTTTGCTCCCCGAGGAAAAACAAGCTTCCAAATAAATATTTTAGCAAATAAATATATTACTTTTTCTTCTATTCTTAATTATTCTTAGGAAAAAAATGCATACATAAACACTTTGTTATTCATAAGCAAAATATCTCCAAAGCAGACATTGCCCACATTTGGCTAATTACCTGAATTTACAGAGTTAGTTTCCATTCCATTAATTTACATGGTCACATTGTTTAGTTCACATGATGTGTGCCAGCCTCAGCTGAAATTCTGGTTATTGGCAAAGTGTGAAAACAGAGTTTAAGAAAGGTTGGGAAAGGCACCTGGGCAAGTGCTTTTATCCATTCTGGTCAAGGGGTCCTGATGTGGAGTTTCTGCATTAGCTTTAAGGAGGTCTGCAAAGCTGCAAAAACTGCATGTAGCAATTTTTTATATATATATATATATGTATATATATATATATATATATATACACACATATATATATATATTTTTTTTTTGAGACAGAGTGTTACTCTGTCACCCAGGCTGGAGTGCAGTGGTGTGATCTCAGCTCACTGCAACCTCCACCTCCTAGGTTCAAACAATTCTTCTGCCTTCAGCCTCCTGAGTAGATGGGACTACAAGCACATGCCACCAAGCCCAGTTAATTTTTGTATTTTTTGGTAGCGACAGGGTTTTACTGTGTTGGCCTATCTGTTCTCAAACTCCTGTCCTCAAGTGTTCTGCCTGCCATAGCCTCCCAAAGTGCTGGGATTACAGGTGTGAGCCACCGTACCTGACTGATTTTTATATGTTTATACGAAAATTTCTAGAAAGCTCACAATTTTGATGATTACCAAAGGTCTCTCTCCTCCTAAAAAGATTCGATTATTGATTTAAGGAGTCCTTATTTGTCAGTCCTTATTGGAGATCCAATGCTCCAATGAACTGAGATACAACTTTGGGTTGAAAGATCTGAAATGGTGTCTTTTCTCCATTGACCACAAACTGGGCTTTAAAATTAAGAGTTATAACCTTCCCTTGCAAATCCCTGTAAGGTCTGCTTTCAACAGCTCGCTGCCGTTTGAAGGAAAAACTGTTCCAAATGTAACTGTATACACATCTGAGATTTTAAACATTTCTCCTGCAAAAGTGCCTTGTATCCTTTGTCTATTTGGTTAACAATACTTTGGCAGCCCTACTACATGCAGCAGGTGCCAAGGATAAAAGAGTAAACCCAAATACACATGTCCTTTGTCTTCTTGGATGGATAGAGAGCAGAGAACATTTTCATTTTTCATAATTCCCTGTACCTACTGGAGAAAGAAAATGATAAAACATACCCAAGTTTTTCTGTTTTCAACCGGAAACTCTCAAGTTAAATGCATGAGGTAAAGTGACATCTAGTGTTGGTTAAGCGGCAGTGAAATATATGTAAGGACAAGGTATACTTTAACTTTCTTTGAACAGACTATTAAATTTGGCTTTGTTAAGTGGCCAACTCCTGAAAGCATAGTTTTGCTTTTTAAAATTTTTAGAGTAATTCTGAAAAGATCTGAATTTAAATGTTAGTAACATTGTTTTTACTTTTTCAAAATAAAATACTGAAAGCATATAGAAAAGTCTCAAGAATAAGATAACAGTTATGTATCTACCACCCAACTCTGGCAAATCTTAACATTTTGCTTAACTTACATCAGCTGTTTTAAACATAAAACGTAATAGACACATTTGATGCCTTATGAACTATTTCTGATTTCATGTACATCTTTTTCTCTTTAGAAGTAACAAATATTTGATTTATTATCTCTGTGTCTGTTTTTGTACTTTTATTACATATTTGTGTACAAATAAAATTTATAATATTGCAAATATTTTATAGCTGATAAAAGAAATACCATATGGTACAAATATTTCTGCAACTTATTTTTTCTAGTTTAATATTGTGCTTTTGAGATTTCATTATATTGGTCATCTAACTTTAGTCATTTATTTTAACTGCTATATGTTATCATTCTATTGAATGAATTATACTACAATTTATTTAATTTACAGCTGATGGACATTCACAGTGTTTCCAGGCTCTTGTTCTTATGAACCATGCTATAGTGAGCACTCTTATACCTGACCCATTGTGTACACATTTGAGAGTTTCTCTGGGCTGCACAACAAGGAGGTATTGCACAGGTGTATACTTTCAAAACATCAATAGCTATTGAGCATTTGTTCTTTAAGATGGTTGTACCAATTTGCAGCCTCACTAGAAGTGTAAGAAAATTTCTGTAGCTTCACATTCTCGCCAGCACTTGGTACTGTCAGGCTTTTTAATTTCTCACAATCTGCTTGATGTAAAATGTGATCTCATTGTGGTTCCCATTTGCATTTCTCTGACAAGTAGTAAAACTGAAAAAATATGTTTTTGCTACTGAAGTTTCTTCTGTGAATTGTCTATTCCTATCCTATGTCTACCGGATTGCTGGCATTTTTCTTAAAGTGCTTGCTGATATAAAAGTATTTTATAGACTTAATATATTGCATATATTGTTTTTCAGTTTATGGCTTGGCTATGTTCATGGAATCTTTTCATTTTAAAGTAATCAACTTTGGCCAGGCTTGGTGGCTCACTCCTGTAATCCCAGCACACTAAGGCAGGTGGATCATCTGAGGTCAGGAGTTCAAGACCAGCCTAGTCAACATGGTGAAACCCCATCTCTACTAAAAATACAAAAATTAGCCAGGCATGGTGGTGCATGCCTGCAATCCCAGCTACCCAGGAGGCTGAGGCAGGAGAATCACTGGAACCCAGGATTCAGAGGCTGCAGTGAGCCGAGATCGTGCCACTGTACTCCAGCCTGGGCAACAGAGCAAGAATCTGTCTCAATATATATCTATATATAGATAGATAGATAGATATGTATATTAAAAAAGATAATCAACATAATGAATCTTTCCCTTTTTATTGCTTATTCTAAAAAAAATTTTTTTTTTTTTTTTGAGACAGAGTCTCACTCACTGTCGCCCAGGCTGGAGTGCAGTGGCACGATCTTGGCTCATTGCAACATTTGCCTCCCAGGTTCAAGCGATTCTCCTACCTCAGCCTCCTGAGTAGCTGAGATTACAAGCACCTACCACCACGCCCAGCTGATTTTTGTATTTTTAGTAGAGATGGTGTTTTGCAGTGTTGGCCAGGCTGGTCTCAAACTCCTGACCTCAAGTGAGCTGCCTAACTTGGCCTCCCAACGTGCTGAGATAACAGACATGAGCCACTGCACCGGGCCTTAAAATGTTTCATTAAGCTTTTCTCCTTTATTTTCTCTTAAAATGTTCAAAGTTTTTTTTTTTTTCCTTATTTAGGTTTCTAAATTATAAACTTTTCTGTATTGTATGAGGTGGATAATTCGATTCCTTTTGTATAATGGATAACTGTAGTCCTAGCATTATGTATTGAAAGAAACCATCCTTTCTTCCTTCATTTTAGCTCATCACCAAAGTTATTTAAGAAATTAATTTTGGACCAGGCATAGTGGCTCACACCTATAATTTCAATAATTTGGGAGGGCAAGGCAGGAGGATTGCTTGAGGCCAGGAATTCAAGACTAGCCTTGAAAACAAAGTGAGGCCCCATCTCTACAAAAACATTTTTTTAATTAGCCCAGCACAGTGGTGTGTCTACAGTTCTAGTTATTTGGGAGGCCGAGGCAAGAATATCGCTTGAGCCCAGGAGTTTTAGGCCACAGTGAGCTATGATGGCATCACTGCACTCAAGCCTGAGTGACAGATCTTTAAAAAAAAAATAGTAATAATTTTGTAAAGTTTGTCTAGCAGAGCACTACCTGGCTCCTGAGTTTCCCTCAGTTAAGTCAGGCATATATACTGACTTCCACCTATGGGTTTATCTCTATTCACTCACTGAGCCTGTTTTGCTATCTGGTGCCTGAGAAATATTGGTCAACATCAGGACCATACTTCCTAGTGTTTCCAGACTCCATTCCTGTATTATGGCCATTTGTTTTTTCTTGGGGTCCAATCCTTATTGTTTGCACTCCTATTCTGGTTTTCCCAGGACCGAACTACCTGGATTCCCAACACAAGACTTTACATGCTAAAACTGTGACCATCCCTGGCAAACTTGGCCTGGGTGGTTGGTCACTTTAGATGTATCCTGCAGTTTTTGCTTCCTCCTGTGTTGACCACTTGACTGTCTAGTTTGGTGCTATCTCTGTGCTCACAAATCATGTTTACCTTGAACTTGTATTTGTTGAGTGTCTACGATGTCAGAGGCTGTATGAAGCATTTTCATATGCCATGTCTCATCTAACCATTAGACAGCTCTGCATGATTTCCTTTTACAGATGAGGAGGATTTTATGTAATTGGCCAGGATCACAAAATTAGTGACACAAAAGAATGAAACGTAAGCCTCCTGACTACACATTTTTTATTTCCACCAAACTTGTCATCTTCCTGGCCCGAGTTGCATACTTGGGGCCTCCACTCTGTACTGACTGAACTTCTGGGTGAAGTCTATTATGCCTTGCCTAGACTCTTGCTGTTCTTCATATGTCTATTTTTTATTTTTATTTTTTTGAGACAAGGTCTGGTTCAATCTATTACCCAGGCTGGAGTGTAATGGTGCAATCTCAGCTCACTGCAACCTCTGTTCCCCTCTACACCAGGCTCAAGCTATCTTCCCACCTCAACCTCCCAAATAGCTGGAACTACAGGCACAAGCTATGGTGCCTAACTAATTTTTGTATTTTTTGTAGAGACAGTGTTTTGCCATGTTGCCCAGGCTGATCTCAAGCTCCTAGGATTAAGGGATCCACCCCTCAGCCTCTCAAAGTGCTGAGATTACAGGTGTGAGCCACTACACCCAGGCTATCGTTCACATATCTTTAACCTAATACAATGGTACCTGAAGTCAGCATCTTCTATTGGAAAGCACAAATCACAAGCCCATTTGCTATGCAATGGAATTAACATCTCGAATGTTTCATTAGGATAAGCACTAAGAAGAAAGATAAGCATGAAACACTGCCGCATCAGATGGCATCCCTCCAGTTCATATGTCATGGCATAGGATGCGGAATCTTTGCATTTTAATGTATTCAAATCATCAATCTTTCCCTTTTGGTAGCTTACTTAAGAAATCCTTCATTAAGTTATTCTCCTCCGTTTTCTCCAAATACCAAATTTAATTAATTTGTAGATTATGAGTACAAAATATTATTTGTAGAATATTCATTTCCCAAATATTAACATAAATTAGGTGTGTATTTGGGGTGGAGGGGTGGGCCAATTAGTTTGGGAAACAAATGTCTTTATTATAGAATTTCTCAGTCTCTATTTTGCTAATTTACATTGTGACTTTCCTACAGAGAGATATAATGTATGGCATTTTTCAAATGTTATGAATTTTCCAAATGACCACGACACCTTTTGCTTTTGCTGCTTTGGTTTTGTTTCATAACTTCCCACGTGCCTTGGAACATCCACTGGGAAATGCTCTTTTCATCTCTAACAGTACAGTACCCTCCAGAGGGCAACAGACTCCCTTGGCGTATGGCCAATCATCTGTTCATTGAGCAGATTGATGAGGGTCCTGTAGCGTGTTACATTATTGTTCCAGTCAGGGATGTAAAATTTCTAGTTTCTGTAACAGAGATAGGCATTAACATTTAGCTCAAGGCTGATAATAAAATAAATTTTTGGCACTGAGATATAATACAAAAAAAATCCAGTCACATCTCTGATAGATTACAATGGCATGCATTGTATTGTAAAGTCCAGATCATGTCTTCCATTTTTCCTCATAGCCTCAAACAACAAATATTAGTTTAGTGTTCCATAAGGAATAAAATGAAACATTAGCATTAGTTCCTTTCTCAAGGAACTTACTAAGAGATTGGCGAGATAATTAGATAAGGCAACATGTTAGTTCACTGGATTTCATTGGCTGTAAATCAGAATCACTGGGGGGCACTTTTAAACAATAATAATGCCCAAATCTCACCTAAGAACATTACATTTGAATTTTTATATTTGGTTTCAGGCATGAGAGTTTAAAAACGTGTTTTCAGGTGATTCTAATCAGTGGCCAGGGTTGAGACTATTGCATTAAGAGGATAAAAATGTACTTTTGGAAAGAAGTTTCTGGCCTTTTCAAGCAGGAGAAGGAATTTAGAATTCTTTTCCCAGGGAGAATGTTTTAAACGTAGAAGAGTACAACAAAGACTATGGTCATTCTTACATCCTCTGTTCAAAGTCAACCTTTGTTAACATCTTTATTCTTTGTTAGCCATCAGAATTGCAAACAACAGAATCATACAAAACCCACACCTTATAGTTCCTAAACTTAGCTTTAGAAAACATTTCCTAGGAGAAGAAAAGACATCATTTTTTTTTCATCTCCAAAAATGCATTATAGCTCACCCTAGTTAACAAATAGTCTAGCATATTCCAAATAGATCCACTGGGCCATGGGCCTCATCTGACAAAGATGAATTCTGTTCATTTGCTCTATGAATGGAGTTACGAGGCTTATTTGTGCAAAGACTGACTGGTAAGGTGGAAGAAGACAGAGCAAGACAGCAAGAAAATATTAATGAATATATATCTTCCAATTGCAAAGAGATATGGAGCAAGCACCTGCCTAGATGGAAGGAATGAGAACTATAGGCTATAATCATGGATGGGAGGTTTTCTTTATGCAAAATTACGTAGCTTATAGTGGGAAGTGAGTGCATGGAAACATGTCTCTTTAACATCATGTTTGAACTTATCAGAAGCTCAGTGAGGGTCAATAACCTGATAGGATGGCTATGTTTAAGCCATCATAGTACTGAAGATGGCTTCCTGACAACAGTTAAAAATCTTTGAACTAGAAGACAATCTTGAAAACAAACTGCAAGCAGAAATATATCCTCTGACAGCTGATAGGTATTTTAAGCAATGGATCTGATCCATTTTTTGCAAAAGGCTTTAGAAATTAAACTAAAAATGCCTTGCTAGGTCTAATTAAGTATATCTTGAATGATCCAGAGGAAGACATAATTGTCATTCCCATTTAGTAGATGAAGTATCTAAAATCAGAGAAACTGACTGATTTCCCCTAGACTACAAGCTAATAAATAATTGCCAACTGGGATTTGAAATCAGGCACACTGATTGGCTCCATAGTCTGTGTGCTTAACCACTGCATGGCACTGCCTCATAACTTATAGATAAAAAAGTTCACGTTGCAATACAGAAAACCTATATATTCACACATTACATTTATTACCCATTCTAAGGGACACACTATAATGTCTCTAAATTTGGGATATCACTAGTAATCAATGGTGTCCCTAATTTTAGTTGATACATACATGATATCTAGAATTATAATCAACACATAATTGGTATATAAAACAATGGTGCATCTTTGAAATAGAGTAAAATAAATCTCATAGGCACTTGTACTTGTTCTTTCTCTTATGGAAATGTTTGTAAACTCAGAAATCTTTTTCTTTTCTAGGAAAAGTGATGAATTAGTTACAAATTTCTGCAAATGAAAGTTCACTCATTTATTTGACCACCAAATATTTTCTGAAGTTCTAAATCAAAGTAGTAGAGTCTCAACTCTGAAGTCAGACAGACCTGGGTGGAATCCTGGGCACCCCATTATCGAGCTATGTAACCTTGAACAAATTCTCTCATGTCTCTAAACCTTAATAAAATGAAAATGTTCACAGTGTTTTATAGGTTTATTGTGAGGATTTAATGCAATAATTCATTTAAGGGACAATGCACTGTTTGGCATATTAAAAATGTCATATATTAGTCATCTATTAGTACCATTATTATTAAATTTAAAAATTTGTTAAATATTCCTATTTTGTTACAGTGTTCTATGTTTGCTAACAATGAAATAAGGAAAAGATTTTGCCCCCATAAAGCTTATATCCTCATAGGAAAAGACACAATTATGATTGTATTCATGTGGTCATCACCAGGCAAGTCACTTAAGAGTATGAAGATAAGTAAGACGCCTTATCTAATGGTTAAAATCTTATTAAAGAGAATCTCTTTGAAAGTAGCTTACATATAAAGCATTTCCATATGTAGTCTAGTAGAAGATTTAAAGTAGGTAATCTAAAAAGATGTGTTGAATCAAATTGTACTGCATGTCTGTCCTTTCTGATTTGCTATGAGTTAGGAACCACAAGGAGCTTTTTCCAAACAGTTAAAAAAAAAAAAAAAAAAAGTTTTGTGCTGGGCGGGGTGACTCATGCCTGTAATCCTAGCACTTGGGGAGGCCAAGGTGAGTGGATCACTTGAACTCAGGAGTTTGAGACCAGCCTGGACAACAAAATGAGACTTGGTCTCTAAAACACCTACAAAAATTAGCTGGGTGTGGTGGCATGCGTCTGTAGTCTCAGCTACTTAGGAGGCTGAGGTGGGAGGATTGCTTGAGCCCAGGAGTTGGAGGTTGCAGGGAACCGAGACTGTACCACTGCACTCCAGCCTGGGCAACAGAGACAGACTCTATCAATCAATCAATCAATAAAATAGTTTTCCTTTAACAATCCTACTACAGAATCATGGGAAATTTTAAAATATCAAATATATAGCACCTACCTTTCAATTACACACTCAGATGTGTTCACTCATTGTCATATGTGTTATCACATATTAACTGTTATATTTTATCACTATAATAATTGTCTTTTATTACCAACTATATGCTGAGATGCCAAAAATTTAACTTACCATATAAGGTGGATTAAACCCCAAAGATCAATTCACAGTGATCTTTACCTTACTCTAACAGCCCTCGCCACCTTTATGTAAGATGAAAGCAAGAGACAGTGAAGTGGCTTAATGGCTCAGTTCCTGTAGATCAGTGAGAACTGGAAGAGTCATGGTGGTTGACTCACCCTATTAGCTAAAGAGTGGCTGGGCCAGTGCAGGTCCCGATATAAGGCCATGATCCACCTATGAAAGGCTCCTGGCTTCAGTTTCCTCATTTGAAAACAAAGCATAAAGTATTGTTTTGTGAACATATAAGTAATATATACTGATTCCTGAATATTTGGAAAACACAGACAAACATAAAAGTTAAAGTAATCTATAATCTTATCACCCATAGAAAACTATTATTAACATTTTGATATATTTCCCTTTAGAAAGAGGAAAAGAGAAAGGCAGGAAAACACACATATATATGAATTAGGAACCTGCTATAACCAGATGTACAGATGAAATCAACAAGTAGGAGAATACTTATTATTATTTAAAAAAAATAAATTAAAACAAGATATGAATGACTTTGAGGAAAATATAAATGACCATAGCTGGCTCAAGAATAAACAGCAGGAAACCTGAATATATCTATAATTATTTTTTTTAAAAAACCCTGAAATCATTTGCAGAAATTTTCTTCCATGAATTAGGTATCATTGCAATTCCCCTTTTACAGATTAAAGAAACTTGAAAGGCTACATATCAAGTCACTGGCAGAGCTAGGACTTGTCAAGCATTTTCATAATCATAATCACCATTTTCTAAATATATCTGGTCCCCAACAAGAATAAGCTCATAGGACAATAGAGAAGTCATTTAGCAATCAGTAATCCAGGGCCTACTGTGTGCTAGGTGCTCTTCTGGGTACAAGAAATGCAATGGTGGGCTGGGCGCAGTGGCTCACGTCTGTAATCCCAGCACTTTGGAAGTTTGAGACCAGCCTGACCAACATGGTGAAAACCTATCTCTATTAAAAATACAAAAATTAGCTAGGCACGGTGGCACATGCCTGTAATTCCAGCTAATCAGGAGGCTGAGGCAGGGGAATTGCTTGAACCTGGGAGGTGGAGGTTGCAGTGAGTTGAGATCATATCACTGTACTCCAGCCTGGGTGACAGAGCGAGACTCTGTCTCAAAAAAAAAAGAGAAAGAAATGCAATGGTGAATAAGGTATAGTTCCTGTGTTCAAGGAGCTTCTAGATGAGTCAAGACAGACAAGTAGTCCTGCAAACCATATGGCAACATGTGAATGTTTATGACAGGTAGAAAGGAGTGTTGTCAGAACCCAGAGGAAGAAGTGGTGCCATGAGTGACAGGGAAGGGTTCACATTGAATGTGTGATTTGGGCCAGCTCTTGAAGGGCAGGTAGGGAAGTGAGAGAAAGGCATTCTATGCAGAGGAAGCAGCATGTGTGAAAGCAACATACCATAGATAATCTATATGTTGACTTCTTCACAACTTCTCTCTTTATAAACAGTACAAAGAGACATTAAGGTGCATTTGACCAAAGGCAGTCATTCTTGGCAGCATCCCTTCCTTTTTCCATCATGACAAAACTGCTGTTAGGTCACATTAAAACAGTAGCGATCTTTGGCAGAAACCTACTGTATCCTTCCTTAATGAGTTGTCAGAGGTTCTGCAGTGCCATTTGTCTTCTAAGCAAGTTTTTATGAAGGTTCTCAGTAAAGGATAAAGATGGGGATACACAATATATTCCCCAGTCAGTGGGGGGCTGAGAATCTGTTCATTCAGAATCAGCAGGGGACCGTGGGAAAATGTCTATTCTTTAAGCATGCCTCTGAAGGACTACCATTCAAAAGAGGGGGCGAGGTTTGTGAGAAGCTAAGAAAGTCTTCCTCTAATTTAAACTCCCAGGATTCTCTGCAGGCACTCTGTCTGCTTTCAGACAGGGAATGAAATAAAGCCTCGCAGACCTTCTACCATCAGAATGATCTTAATTTTGACCAATCATCAAAACTTACTTCAGAGATCAACAGATGAATCTGATATTATCCAGAAGTCATGTGTATGGGTAATTAAGTTGGCAGTCACAGATCTCAAAATAATTCTCTCTCAGACTGCAACACAGGAATTTCACTATCTTACGGAGGCAGTCAACTATATGTAGCATTAAGAATTAAGGTGTTTATTTTTTGTTTTGTTTTGTTGTTTATTTCTTCCTGAAGTTCTTACAGTTTGGGTTAGAAAAGCTAAGGAGTAAAGTTTGGAGGCAGATGGATCCTGGCTCTGTGACTTATTCTTTGTGAGACCTTGAGCAAGTTACTTAGGAATTCTAGCTGATAATACCTGTTTTACAGAATGGCTATAAGGATGAAATGAGTTAATGAACATAAAGCATTGTCATGGAAATGCTCAATAAATGGCAATCATCATGATGAATATTATTTTTCTATATATCCAAGAGCAATCTAGTCTTTCTCCAAAACAGAACATGTACTGATGGGGAGATGAAACCTTTTATTAAATATATATGATTATGGATAAATGAATAATAAGTAAAATATTTTATACCAACATATTTTATCCTCTGTACTACCCATAATAATCTAGCCTGTTATCTAAAATCAGGTAATCAAGCAGAAAGCAGAACTAGTTTTTGTTTATCTTCTTAATCTGTCACATTTCTACTTGCTCTACTCTGCTTTGAAATCAAGATGTAAGTATTCACATGCTTTCAAAACCTCATTTTACAGTGTATGGTTTTAAAATAATTATATTGCATCATCGCACCTCCTCAACATATGCGGGCAACTACTGAAAGCTTTACCTACAAAAAGACTTAATTGTTACTTAAACTAAAAGCTAGCCTGTCCTTTATTTTGACTATTTGTATAATTGAAAGCATAGTTACAAATCAAAAGATATTCTTTATTTTAATCTTTATTCTTTCCAGTTATTAATTTAAACTATAAGAAAATAATACCATCTTGGGCAGGTGCAGTGGCTCATGCCTGTAATCCCAGCACTTTGGGAGGCCAAGGAGGGTGGATCATTTGAGGTCAGGAGTTTGAGATCAACCTGGCCAACATGGTGAAACATGTCTCTACTAAAAATACAAAAATTAGCCAGGCATGGTGGTGGACACCTGTAATCCCAGTTACTAGGGAGGCTGAGGCACGAGAATCACTTGAACCCAGGAGGTGGAGGTTGCCGAGAGCTGAGATTGTGCCACTGCACTCTAGCCTGGGTGACAGAGCAGACTCTGTCTCAAGAAAAAGGAAAGAAGAAAGAAAGAAAGGAAGAAAGAAAAAGAAAGAAAGAAAAGAGAGAGAGAGGGAGAGAGAGAAAGAAAATGAAAGAAATGAAGAAGAAAGAAAGAAAGAAAGAAAGAAAGAAAGAAAGAAAGAAAGAAAGA